>NC_134025.1:14910000-15210000 GCF_964204645.1 Tubulanus polymorphus
AGTCACCTCGCACTATCGCGCTGACGGCCATTAATCACGTGACGTGCATAGGTTCGGGCTATGTTAATAGAACCGCGACAAGTCTACGTCTGTAGACTTGAAAAAAGGAAATATTTACTAATAATACCACCCCTCAGACGAATGTTGCACTATATTTTCATAATACGGATATTTTATCAATTAACAGAACTTTTAATAAATTTTGTAATGTTTTTCGAAATCTCTAAGCCAATCAGTGCGCGTGAAATATTTAGCCCGTTACTACGATATCACGTGATTAATGGCCGCCCAGTTGATGACAAGTTGAACGCCGTGTTCGTCCTCATTTTCGATTTTGAGCTTGTGAGCTCACCCATCGCGTGGATTATACAAATAAATGAGATAAGCGTACAGGTATGACCGCGTAGTTTTAAAAAATGTATGGTTTGTTGGGGTTTTCTCTAAGATCTCACATAGAAATCATCGTTTGAAGTGAAAAAAACGACCATTTTGCTGTCCACCATAGAATCGGTAGACCTCCATTTTGAGCTATCTCTCGTCAAAAAAAGGTGATTTCGTTGTGAGATAATTGTCCTAGAGTGGTGGTTGAAGGCTCGTTCGAAGCAGAAAGTCTTCTAGGTTGTATTAAAGCTTATTTCATGTGAATCGGTTGAGAATTTTTGGAATTACAGTCGATTGAAGTGGAGAAGTCATTGTCAGATTGAAAATTTGTTGCCACCCTTGTTATTTTATTATACAGTAGCAGGGATACTGGTACCCCCATCATTGGTCTCATCCATTATCAATCGTGACAAGTCCCTGTGCATCTATACGCGCGCACGCGGACCGAAGCAGTAACCAATGTAGATGAAGATGTACTCACAGGGGTTTGGCGATGGGCTTGGATTTTATTTCCGGGTTGTTGATAATCTCGCGAGAATGGCGCTAAATATGAATTGCGAATAAATTCAAAATATCACGGAAATACCTTGTGTTTATATTGTTTATTTATCCGCTATAAAGTTTCGATAAACAATTGGTCGTTAAGAATCATTATCAGACGGTCGTCACGCTACTATATAAAAGAACAAGGGATGAAACGCCTTCAGAGTTGTGCCAGCCAGAAAGTTGGGACAGTCACGTGACTTCACGCTTCTTATTTGACTGAACGCGAACCTGAAGCATATAAGATGGAAACTATGATACGAAAAATATTTGAGAATAACTTACATTCAAATGCATTTTTTTACTATGAATTATATATTTCGTCATAATTTATTCCTTATAAGTTATTTATTTCATATGAATCATAATCTAACAATTGATATCGGTCTGTGAATATGTTAACTTTTCGTGTTGAAGTTTTAAATGCGATGACGTCATCAGAATGTCACGTGACTGTCCCAACTTTCTGGCTGAAAATTTAAGTACAGCGGAGGCCTGGCGTTTCATCCCTTGTGATTTTATATAGTAAAGCGTGACGACCGTCTGATAATGATTCTTAACGACCAATTGTTTATCAGAACTTTATAGCGGATAAATAAACAATATAAACACAAGGTATTTCCGTGATATTTTGAATTTATTCGCAGTTCATATTTAGCGCCATTCTCGCGAGATTATCAACAACCCGGAAATAAAATCAAAGCCCATCGCCAAACCCCTGTGGATGGATGTACTAGGCCTACCAAAAATGAGCGAGCTAGGCCACCCCGACCCGGAATGCTCTCAAGTCAGGTTGAAATAGACATTAACCATAAATTCCTTGAAACTAAATGGGGTGGTCATACCTTTCCAGTTGTTTCATGTAGGCCTATGTATATAATCCAAGCAGTAACAGGGCTTACTAAATTAAAGTTAGCTCGAAATACTAAATTGTGGAAACTCAAATCAAAGTCAAATTTAAAATAACTTTATTGGTCACATCACACTAATAGACTGGTTACCGGTCTCTATCTGCAATACGGGATATCGACAAATTCAAGTTCTTGAATTACTCGTTTGATGGCACTAGTCAGAACCGGAAATTGGAACCTACATCCGCCATGTTTTAGTTCATTTGCAATAAAAATCTCTCGCTTCAAGTTTTTAGTTAGCGATATTTTACTTACTTTACAACGGCATGCATAATCCTTTGAGTATGATATCCTGACAATGTGTTGAATTCGATAAAAACCCACTTCGAACGATAATGATTACTAGAAATTTAAAAAAAAACTACCAAAAATAACAAATTTAGCGATGACGCTCGAAGCAGCTAACGGAAAATGCATTATGAGAATGCCGGTTTGCTAGCGTGTCTATTTAACACCCGTATTGCTCGGGTGACTTTACTACCAACGGGTGGCGCTGTGTGTAAATTTCACATAAATCAACGACTTTCGGCTATTAGCGGTACTTAAGACCACTTGAAAACATCATAGTCAAGTACGGTAGTAGTGAAAATAAAAAGTTACAGTTCGGTGTACAGCACCATAGCACCCATATAATACCACATACATTTTATTCAAACTAAGGACTTAGTTAACACTGATCTTCATTTCCATTAATTAATGATCTGTTGAATTAATTAGTAATTCAGTCTTTCGGTGGTTCGAGATAAAATGCCCACAAAATAAGAACCAACGAACCAGGGCTGACCACAAATTGCCCAACAGATAAATTTTCGGAAACGACACAATCATGTTTAGTATCAAATAACTCGTGGCGTGGACCTTGGTCTATCAACTGACCAATGCATGACCAGTACTGGCTATATCGTAAATTATCTGTTTTGCAAACAATTAAGTTGTTTGGTGTCAAATAACTAGATATAATGTGGATATTAAACTAAAAATTGTTTAACTGACCAATGCTTGACCAGTACTGACCAGTTACCACTAACTAGAACCCACCATAAGTAATTTATATGTTTAGTAAAGCAATAAAATCGTGTTTGGGCGTCGAGCTACTAGATACGGTGCGGGCTATGATCTAACAACTATTTAACTGACCAATATTTTACCAATACTGACCTTAAAGTAATTTGTTTATTCTAGAAGCAACACAGTCGTGTTTGGTGTCAAATAATTAGAAATGGTGTGGGCTTTCATCTAACAACTATTCAAGTGACCAAATCTTGACCAATACTGACCACATAGGCCTAGCTATATTTATCTGTTTCGGACACAACTTAGTCGTGTCTCGTATCAAATAATTTCATTCGGTCTGAACGTAAATATAACAACTCTTTTACCTGTACAAGCTACACCAGTACTGTCTAATTACCGGTTAAATGTTTTTAGAAATAACACGGGGTATTGCCTGAATCCTTCGTCAGTACTACTCTTATTAAATGTGTCGTTTTAAAAGTCTTGTCCAATTTTTATTGTA
The DNA here is from genome assembly GCF_964204645.1 of Tubulanus polymorphus. Lineage (NCBI taxonomy): Eukaryota > Metazoa > Nemertea > Palaeonemertea > Tubulaniformes > Tubulanidae > Tubulanus > Tubulanus polymorphus. The sequence continues at coordinate 14,913,352 of NC_134025.1, forward strand.
GGAAGCGAGCTAACTTTGAAAATTCCCACTAAATGCAAATGATTTTCACATCGGGTTTTGAACGAACAACGTTTCGATTTGTAATTGTAACGTGCGCATTTGAGCCTGTAACGTGCACATTTCACTAGTGTGAACGTGCGTATCGGTACCATTATGCGAAACTTGTCAAACTTTTGCGTTCAAGACGTTTAAACTGAACACTAAAGGAGATATTATATCATATCATATCATATCATATCATATCATATATATGAATAATGAATAGATGGAAGATAACGTAGTAGTAGTAGTTTTGAATGTTTCGTAACTGCTGACCACTGACCGCAGATCATCAAAGTTAATCGCCTCATATGAAATATATATATTCGTTATAAGGGATGTAGTAGTTCAGTGAGAATTCAAACTTATGGGTAATTTTAAGTGATCACAACGCTGACCAATAGAGAAAGCTGTATCACAACAAAAGTGCGACTTACGTATCTTATCGAAACATTGTAAAATACCAGAGAGTAAATGGGAGAACCCTGAATTTGAAACAATTCCACACTCGGATCGTTTACTTTGAAAACACAATTTGCAATTTGTGGACATCCATTATTTCTGCACCAAAAGCATGAAGTATATCATCTTTGCTCGTAAAGGAAGATTTTTGGCCTCGTTAACCTGTGAACACGTCCTTCATATATTTTCTAAGACCGATCTTGATATAATGCTGAGAGTTTAGAGAAAATTATGGTAGGATGTAAACTTAGGCCGCTTCGTATCCGTGGAAGGTTGCTCATTATTGATCTTATACACAATAATCATAAGTACGTAACATGAGACTCCATAGAATATCGTTTTTCAATCATACGTACACAAATTATTGCGATATAAAGATAAATAGTACTTTAATATACTTTTTACTTCTTACACTGAATATTTCTTTAGTAGTATCAATAAAGAGTGGATCAGCAGGCTACCTGAGCCCATTCCACGATTTAAGGTCAGTTGCCAAAAGTTAGTAAGTTTACATACCAGTGGATAGTTAACATTTAAAATGACAATTAAAACTTCATTGCTAAAAATAACTTTGTATTTGTAGAATAGTCACACTCAAATGCGGAGAATTGATAATACCATAATACGATACGAAAATTCACTGTGTACAAATTCAAAAAGATGATCTCTAGTGAACGATCGAACGTTGTGTCGTAATTTTCTAATGATAAAACTTGGTTTGAGATTTGAAATGTGTACATAGTGGATCTTTTTCATATTGATACACCGGTCACAATCCTCTCCTTAATCGTTGAATATAAAAACGTAAAGATCGGTCCCTGGCGAGAGAACGTGTCCGTGCAAAAACCCAAATAATTAAACATCTTTCCAACCCTCCTGTCAAGACGCGCTTTGATTTACTCACTCCTTGCTTATCATTGTTGAGAGAGCAGCTATTCTCTACGAGTTACCAACAGACATGTACACCAACAGAAACCTTAGAGAGCTAGTATTGATATTTGCCACAATTAAACTTCCATAAACTTAAGCGATTATAAAGGTCTTGTCCTTAATTAACATCCAGGATACTTAATTTAGATATATTTTCAAAACTTAGTTTTCACCTAGATTATGGAACAAACTCATCGTTTCTTTTTCCAATTATCAATAGTAAACTTTTGATTCAGAAATACAATGTAATTAATTATCAAATCTAAAATCATTCTATACTTATTATACCAATTTTCATTTATAATTTAACTAATTCTATTATAATACAGGATAAAGCAAAACAACAATGTCTTCCTATACTTCCGGTTGTTCCTTTTATAGAAAGTAGTCGGGAGTATCAAGAAGTAACAGCGAGATCCCTGCACAAACCACATTATCAAAGCACCTCATTGTTCCGACCCAACCAATTACAGTTCCGTCTATTCTTAAGTTTAAAAATAACTCTGAATGTTTGCCAGATATCGCAGCACAAGAACCGAGAAAGAATTATTTTTGCACCTGGCTGATTTATTGTCAGCGCTGATAGATCAAAGCATCAAACAACAACTTGCGCAATTTTATACTACATCGTTTGTTGTCTGATACCCATAAAGAAACCACCAACGCAAACAAAAACCAACATTACAAACATTTTTTAGTTACTACGGAATCTTGCTGCGGATCAATATTAACAGTGTATTTGGTCATGTAGCCTATCATATTGTATAATGGTTAATTTAAACTAACTGGTTTTAGAGTTGTATCCTTAAATCCTGTAATAGAGGATGCAATATTTTTGCGGCAAACAGTACAAATAGCTAGAAAAAGCAACGATAGTGCATTGGTAAACTTAAAGCAAGCGTACATTGGTTGTTTAGGTTTTTCGTTGGGAAAATTAATGTTTAATCATTATTGAAATATCCGAGGCGAGCTTTTCCAGGAATTTACGAAGTTGAGCTTTACACAAGGAATTATTTAGTCCGATATCCGTGATTACCTCTGGTGTGGAGAGATACAATCTAAAACCAACCGTAGAGTCAAATATTTTACTACAATTTTTCACGATCAATAAAAAGTTTGAGTTATAGACATTCCACTCCATTTTAAACTCATTCATCTTAACACAAACTCCAACTTGTTGAACAGTTCAAAATCACGTGGCTTGAATTATTTCGATAACTAAAATTAGGGACCACGATACTTGCTCATCTACACTGGCTACCAATTTAACAGAGGATGGAATTTGAGTGTTTGATGTTGTAACAATTCCATACTGAATTATGGATTCAGTTTCTACTTTTTGATTGAACATTTATATCACATATTGGGCATCATTTTTACCAGTATATATGGAATAACCTATCCATATATCATGTTCAATTTTATATAATCTGACTTATGATATTCAATCCATGCATTCATGTGCGGTCGTCGCTTTCAATAGCTACCACGGACTGGCTCCTTATTATCTCCTTGGCGATATCTTTGGTGGACGATCCCACACGTTTCTTGCTCCAGCCCTAGAATGCTCAATATTCGCCATGAACCCCGATTTGAATTTAAATTCAAAAGTTGTATTCATCATTCGAACCCACGAATCTCGTATCCTATGAATGTGGAGACCCATCCTCGTAAGAGAATGAATATATAGGCTCTGTTGCGTTCATATCATTTGATATGAGGCTACGTGTCATCTTTAATAGAAATCATGTGATTTCAATTAAAGATGACACGATGCCTTATATCATTACGTTATGTTTTTGTTAACGGGTGGGCGAGATTATATCCTTATGTTTTTGTTTCTCTGAATGTTGCTATTTAAGAGTTCAATCATTTCAGTCTACCAAACAAAGGATTTTTCTGTATGTTTCGTGACCTGTTTTTCCATAACCCTAGGACTGCATTTTAGGTTTTTTCGCGGATGACCGAAAGCTGCTGTCCCTTTCTAGTAATTTGATGATATCTGTCGAAATTTAAATATTAAAAAGGAATCAGGCATATCTCCTTGTTTGACTTGGTATGAACTCAACAACAAGTGACACTCCCTTCAAAGGCGCCGAAGTAAAATCATGTCTCGAGTGGAGATGATATTGTGTCAGAATTTCTTCAAAATCGGAGAAAATTGAATATTTTGAAAATAATCATTTTACATGTTTGTTTAAATCCGTTATAACTGGAGCAATTTTCATAAAAACATATCTATGGAATCAGCGAAATGTAATTAAGAAGAATACTATGTTTAAGATGTTATCAAAGACATTTGACATTTGAGTTTTCTGAATTCGTCAACTGTGAAACTAGTGTCAACCAGATGTGTTCCTATTAAACAACCGACCGCGAGCCGAGTCGATGTGAGATGTATAGCCTACACTGAAAATCTCAAACGCTACCACCGGTTTTAAGGTGCCTCTGAATGTCGGCCGTTAAAAAACTGAACAATCGCCATTTGGAAAGGGCCTAGTTAGAGAAAATGCTAGATCTGTACATCGTGTGATACAGGCTCCATATTTCATGTGCGTTTGGAATTTAACCTTGTTTATAACGTAACACACATGTTTTTTTCTATTTTAGATTTAAAAAGAGCGCGTGATAGTGCAATAAAGAACTGACAATGAAAAAGGGGTAACAGGTGACTGATATCACACCGAATTTCAATTCCTATGAACACTTTTCATATAGTGAATTCTATACAAGAGTAAAAAAAAACTTGAAATATTAACGAAACAGTTTTTTGGCGGAAAAATCGTTACCATCGAATTTTCAAAACTTTTTTAATGCCTCGGTGACCACTGGTCTAGTACGCAGTTTTCTGAAACAAAAGTGGCCAAGTCTCAAGAACAACTATTGTAACAAATGATTAATGTTAGGAGCCCAATGCGTTTAATGATTTAATTAATTGGTATCGCACTGATTGGATGAAGGACGGGTGTTAGTCATCTTGTGATTTAATTGTTTTTTAAGCATCGATTAACCATAGATTTAATCTTATCATAATTTATTTGTAGGCGCTTCTCGCAAACATTTTCTATTCGTTGAGTTTTCAAACGCAGTACTGTTCAGATGATTCGAGTCAAGCTTAGAGTCAAGTAGTAAAACAGTTTATGTATTAGCATTACTATGTAGTGAAAATAACGCACTGCGGCAAGTGAGGTGCTGTGATCCAGATGTGTAACCTATTTATGGGTAATATATTTCCATCATGTCAACGCCATTCACAAACAGTAGCAAAACATACTGCTGGTCTCTAGAAATGGCAATACGACGACAAGCACTTTCGAATTCGACCACGATATTCGAGAAGTTTCTCTTGGGCAGTGGTGGTCAGTGATGGTCAATTTATGAATTATAATGGCGAATCCTTTCTTGTTTCACACCAAATGTGGTGCCGGTATATCGTTCTTACATTCGAGAAGTCTAAATTGGTCACTGGTGGTCAGAGATGGTCAATTTATGAATTTTGATGGCGAATCCTTCCTAGCTTCACACCAAACGCGGTACCGATATCGTTCTCACATTCGAGAAGTTTTAATTGGTCAGTGGTGGTCAGTTAGGGTCAGTTTATGAATTTTCAATGGCGAATCCTTTCTAGTTTGACTCCGTAACGCGGTATATCTTTCTCATATTCGAGAAGGATGAATTGGTTAGTGGTGGGCGGTATATCTTTCACATATTCGAGAAGCATGAATTGGCCAGTGGTGGTCAGTGATGGTCAAATTATGAATTCTCAATATTTATGGCGAATCCTTTCTAGTTTGACACCATAACACGGTATATCGTTTTCATATTCGAGAAGTTTGAATTGGTCAGTGCACGTCAGTGATGGTCAGTTTTTGAATTTGCAATGACGATTCCTCAATAGTTTGAAAACAAACATGACTTGAAAAATTCAAGTCAAGTGTTCAGACTCGGGGATATCTCAATTGGTCAGTTTCTGACCATCATGGTGTCACCATTGCCTGTGGTCTATAGCGCAAATGAAAAATGTGGAACCGACGAAGGGGCCCAAAAGCGTAAGTCATTTCCTGAGTTATGTGATCCAAAAAATGTCCTAACTGGAAGAGGCAGTCAGTAATAGGGAATAAGTTGTTTTGGATCAAAGGTCGAGAGGTCGTGTTCATAAAAAATGAAAAATAAATTCTCGCACGCTCGAATTTATTTTTCATTTTTTATGAACTCACCCTCTCAACCTTTAATCTGAAACAACTTCCCTATTACTTTTAAAATATTCATATATATGGATATGAATAACCTCTAAAATCAATTTTAATAAAAAATTTGATATTAAAATGGAAGCAAATAAGAAATACTACTGTCGAGCATAATAATCTAGAAAAATAAGATCAAATATAGATTTCGAATGATCAAAAATCAATTTTTAACATAAAAAGTGTGAGTAAAGTGTGAGTGAAATAATTCATATTTAATTATCAAAAATCAATTTTTAACATAAAAAGTGTGAGTGAAATAATTCATATTTAAATCATTGAATATTTATATCTATATGCGTTAAATTCTTATTTTCAATATAAAAAGTAACGAGTGACTAACGAGTTGAAGAAAATATCAATTTTAATAAAAAATGACTAATCATTGAATGAACAGATACTACAATTCAAAGATATCGATTTAAATGAATTAGAAAAATATTTTACAATTAAAAATTTCATTCCTATTAAAGATTTGATTAAAACTGCACGTTTCCGTTTTCAGGTGAAAAATATTACTGAATTAATATTTAAAAATCATTATCTAATAATAGAGTTATCGAATGATAAAGATTAAATCTTATTCAATAAAATAATTCCAAAATTCACAACGTTTGATGAAATAGATCAACATTTAATAATTACAGATGAAATGCAATCACTTTTTAATAATGAAAATTCACATAAACATTATTTCTAAACTTACGTTATTGTCCTTTCAGAGAATGCTATGTAATGTTTTTCAGAGTAGAAGAAAAAAGATTTACCCCTGACATTCCAAATGAAAAATCATTCAAAGATGTTGGAATTCAATGTAACTTAGACAATAAAATCGAAACACCTAAATATGAACCTAATGAAAAAGCGTTATGTAATTGTGGAAAATACCAATAAGTAACAAGAAAATATGAATAAGGAACAAGTTACTTGTTCCTTATTCATATTTCAAACACACGCCCATACTATGGTCAAAGCTCGTTATAACGCTATATCGTGCTCTACCACAAGAAAGTTACATTGTAACAGTCTAAACACTTACACAGACAATATTGTAGCGTATTTTTGATTTATCTGTTGCCGGCATATCGGGCTACGACTTACGCGAGGTATTTTGAATGAAATCAGAAGATTTGGAATTAATAATTGATACGACTTACGTGAAAATACGACTTATAAAGTACGAGTTATAAGCATTGTTTTATAAGGTTTAAAGAAAAAAATCGGGACCAAAATAATTATACGAGAGATGTGATGATACGACTAATTCGATGACGACTTATGCGGGGTTGACTGTAGCAGAAAGGAAAGGCAAGCGCTTCACGCGACACCGAGCTCGTAACCGCGATAGGATTATCCCGTTCTTGGACACGGGCCGACATATCTGAACCTGTCTGAACCTGTCGTTTCGTACTTAAGCATTTCTTAATTTCGTTTTGCATTTCGTAATTTCGTTTCATATTTCGTAATTTCGTTGCATATTTCTTAATTTCGTAGTTTCGTACTTTAGAAGTACCCGAAAAACCAACGATTAAAAAAGGACGTAGCGGAAAATAGTGAAGCGAAAGAGGTTACCCTAGCACAGCAACGAGCGGATCATGAAGCGTTACTGGATTTGCAGTGGAGATCTATGCGCGAAAACGCGATCTTCTACTCGATCAAAGAAGAGGAAAATGAGGACTGCAATGACAAGATACAGAAGTTTATAGAAAATGATTTAGGAATTGCGGACTTCAAACCGGTACTCGATCGAGTACACAGATTAGGAGGACATAAACGCGGAAAAACTAGACCGATAGTAGCAAAATTCCATAAATACACCGACAAGGAAAGAGTACTTAGCGCAGGTCGTAATCTGACAGGAACCCTGTTTGGAATGTCCGAACAAATTCCAAAAGAATGGCAGGATCGGAGGAAATGGCGAATGAGTTAATATCGGGATGCGAAAAAGAATGGTCATAATGTTAAATTCGTTAGAGATAAACTAATCGTTAACGGTAAAGAAGTGTTTCCTCGTGGGCCAACCCACGCACCGCGCCCGACGCACCGCGAATAGGATGTTGCCGAGACCAACATACGGATTGCGGCATTAAATGTTTTTGGATTGTTTAACAAAATGAAATCACCTGACGTAGGTGAATGCACTAGACAATTTGACTTTGTTTTTTGGAAACTAAACTTGATGCGTGCTACTCGGAATTAGTTAAAGAACAACTACCTAGCGGATACAGTGCTATTTTTGAGAACAGACATAATCTAGCCGTTAGGAAATCTGGCGGAATGGGGATAATATACCTAAGCCAATATAGTTAATATGTCAAAGAAATACAACCCGAAAATAAGGACATATTATGGATCCAAATTGATAAATTTGTGTTTAATACTGATAAAGACGTTCTCTTAGCTAATGTCCAACCAGAAGGCTCGAAGTTTTTTTAACCAACTATGAATTTGGCAACAAACAAGACTATTCTTCAGTCAGCCATTGCTTTTATTGTCTAGATACATTCCACCAGATGGCAGCATTGTACAGAGTATTCATCATGCAAGTCTATTCTCTACATCCCCCTTCTTAGCTTAACAGTACTATCCCAGCTATGGTAGTTATTATGACTAAATATGTCTATGTATCAATCAGACCCTATTTCAGCATCTTGAAACATGAGCTTAAGTATACTGCAAAGTCAACTAAAGACATTTTTTTCTTTTAAAAGTCACAAATTCAAGATATGGCCCAATAATTACATAATAAAGTAAACAAAAACTATTAAGACTAAATAAGATAAGCAAATGAATTGAGTATAATGTTACGCAACAAACACACACGAACACACGCGATGGTCAGAGGTTGCTAGCACTTGACCACATGATTTGGACTCTCAACGAGTAACATAATCGTCGAGATATTTTGTCGCCTGATTCCGCGATGATTCCACTTCTCCTTTGGACTACGTTTTCCGGAGGTGTTTGCGGGCGTGTGTCGTTGTCAGACGGTGGAGTGTCGCCGATGTCTGCGGGCGCATTGTCGACAGGAACCGGTTCAGAAGTTTTCATTAGATGCTCGCCTGTTTCTGCGGTAACGCGTTCCATTTTGACTTATGAAGTATGATCGTGGAAATCCAGAGTGATGTTCTACAATCGCTGGTTGCCATGATTTGTCGGATGGGGCTCGTGTACGTACTACATCTCCGGGTTGTAACTCTGGTAGTTCTTTCGAACCTTGGTCATACGATTTGCTCTGGCGGTCTCTCAGAGACTGTAGTGGCTGCTTCGTCCCAACTTGGGTGTATGGATACAGCAAATCTGGAACAGTGGGTAGTGTTCTGCATAGTTGTCTACTCATTAGTAGCTGGCTAGGCGACTGTGTCATTCCTGATAGCGACGACCGATACTGTAGCGAAGCAATGTACGGATCAGAATCCTGGTCTTCGGTTTTCTTGAGCATTTCCTTCACCGTTTTAACAGCCCTCTCGCTAAACCCATTCGATTGAGGAAACTGTGGACTCAAGGTGTTGACTTGTAATCCCCATTGATCTGCAAAGCGTAGAAATTCTCTGCTCGAGGACGGCATGTTATCGCATATCAATCTTTCGGGAATGCCATGGCGGGCAAATATGGATTTCATGCAATTAATTACCTCACGGGAATTCTTATTCCTCGTCAGGCGCAATAGTTCGGGGTACTTCGAGTAGCAGTCAGCTACAACAAGGTAGTTGCGACCCTTGAATTCGAGTATGTCCGCGCCAAGACATTGCCATGGGCGATCTGGTATCGGGAACGATCGGAGTGTTCCAGGCACACGCCGCATTTGGACACCAGGCGATCAATGTCGCCATTGATTCCGGGCCAATACAGGACTTGCCTGGCACGAGCTTTGATCTTCTCTGATCCGAGATGTCCTTAATGTAGCAATTCTAGCATTTGTGATCGCAAAGTAGCCGGAATGACGATGCGATTACCTTTCATTACGTCGACAACATGGAGCACGTCACGAACGTCCCAAAGGTCTATTATGTTGGGCGATACGCTTGACTGTCGTTCTGGTCATCCATGCTTAATGGTGCTGACCAGTGTGACTATTGACTCGTCCTGTAACGATTCTTTGCGTATCCGATCAAGCTTGTTCGTACTGACCGGTAAGTTCTCCATGAGAACATGAACCATGATTTCAATGTCCATGTTCAGCCCAGTCTGATCGTTAATCGGGGCCCGAGACAGCGTGTCAGCAAGATACATGAGCTTCCCAGGCACATGTTTCACATCTTGCGTGTATCTCTGAAGATTGACCATCATCCTCTGAAGCCTCGGTGATGCTTTGGCGATAGGCTTTCTTGTTATGACAACAAGCGGTTTGTGGTCAGTCTCGACTTCGACGCGTTTACCATATATGTAGTGGTGAACCTTTTGCACGCGAAGCAAATAGCAAGCATTTCGCGTTCGATCTGGCCATAGTTCTGTTCTGCTGAAGTCAGCGTGCGTAATGCGTAGGCTACTTGGTGGTCGTCTTGCATGAGACAAGCACCAAGACCTGTTGGGGAGGCGTCGGCCTGTATCTTGACTTGTTTCTTCCCGTCGTAGAACTTCAGCACAGGCTGCAATGTGAGAACTTCTCTGATTTTATTCCCATTGCCACAATGTGTCAGCTTTGAGCAGGGATCGCAGCGGCCTAGTGATATCCGAGTGCCGCGGTATGTATGGTGACAGACATAAGAGCCTCTGAAGCGACTTCACGTCTTCTGGTGTGGGCATGTTGACGATAGCTTTGATCTTCGCTGGGTCAGGTCGGAGCCCATCAGAGGTAACAGTATTGCCCACATAGGAAACCTCTGGTACATGTATTTTGAACTGGAGCTTTGGCTTGTTCAATCTGGCACCCCTTTCACGTGTGCGCTGCATGACCATGTTGATTATTTCATCATGATCGCGATCGTAATCTCCTACTATGATCATGTCGTCCGTTATAACACCCAGTCAGTCGGACGATCCACCTTCGCGATAATGCCGGACGCTTCAAATTCAGTCAAGGTAGCTTTCAGCTTATTTCGACGAGCTAACGGAAAGTTCCTCGGAGACTGGATGACGGGTGTGACGTTCGCATCGATTTATATGTCATAAGGCTTCTCGAACGCGCCGATGCCAGTGAACAATTTTACATATTTAGGGTTTTCTGACTTTCGTCGAAAACCCTCTTGAAATTCTGTTGATTATTATTATTATTATATATTTTCCGCCGATTTCGTCAAATAAAATTCATCTTCATTCAGATTCGGCAACTGACAGCTTCGAAACGAAATGTATAAATTGATACTGTAATAACGGTCTCTCTGAACCAACAGATTGTCTGAATGTACTTTCCATCCTATTTGAAACTTAAAATTACTTATTAGGTTACTGTAAATAAAGAATTGAATTGAATTGTTAGACAACAAGCACCGGCGAAATAACAGTTTGTGACGTCATTTAGTAAGTAAATAAAGGAGGGCTCCGAGAATTTCCAAATCACGGGGACTATACTGGGGTTAGACCATTCAACCAAAAAGAGGATTGCTCCGATAATATCCAAATCATCTCATTTTATTTTTTCCATCGAATACCCGGTAATTAATTTTTCCTTTCGATCACATGCATCCAGAAAACCCGTTATCGCTGCTTTGCAGCTATATTGTTCTACTTGAGTTTCCTTCGTTAACAGTTGACTTTGTGAAGAGGCGACTGACAAAGCCTAAATCTTCACAAGCTTCGTGTCCGAGTATAGGTGATGCTGCCTGTTTGGTTACGAATAATTTCAAAGTCTTCTCTGAGCCGCTTGGTGTGACACATTTTAGCTCAGTGACTCCCACAGGCTTTATCTTGTTGTTGCTGAAGTCAGTTAGACGTAAATTAGTACTCAGCAGTTCATGATTTCTTCTGAGTTTGCGAAACACCGATTCTGGGATTACGTTAGCTTGCGCACCCGTGTCCAAACGAAACGTTATGCTCTCGTCTTCAATTTTGACCTTTGTGTGCCACTTGTCTAACTTATCGACGAAGAGAGCACCGATGAAAAACATCATCATCATCATCATCATCATCATCATCATCATCATCATCATCATCATCATCATCATCATCATCATCATCATCATCATCATCATCATCATCATCATCATCATCATCATCATCATCATCATCATCAGCATCATCATCATCATCGTCGTCATCGTCATCACCATCACCATCACCATCATCATCATCACTGGTATGCGAGTCAGTAATTGGGAATAAGTTGTTTCAAGCCAAAGGTCGAAGGGTCGAAAAGTAAATTCTCTCACACTCGAATTTACTTTTCGACCCTTCAACCTTTAACTCGAAACAACTTATTCCCAATTACTCTAATAATATTTATATATATGAATATGAATAACTTCTAAAATCAATTTAAAAAAATATGTTATTAAAATTGAGAGTAAACAAATTTACAGTGAATTCTTAGATAGAATAAAAGATACTACAAATGTCAAATCTGTAGATTATAAATTTAAGGAGTTAACCGAATTAACAATTCATAAGAAATATTCAATTACAAATATTAAAACAGTTACTAATAAATATGGAGATAAATTAATGATTCACTTAGAATATGAAGGATTAAAAGGAAATAAATATAAATTCAGAACATATTTGCCAGATAGATTTCATAGATTATCTAGTGAAGATCTAGAAGAATTATGTTCAGGTGATTTCTATTTCATATACAAAGGTAAGGATGAAAAAGGCCACTATGATATAGATTTCGAATAATACAAAATCAATTTTAATAAAGAATTTGATATTAAAATGGAAGCAAATAAGAAGTTCTACTGTTCAACATGCAAAATCAATATAGATAAATCTCAAAAAGCAAGGCATGATAAAACTAAATCTCACTTAGAGAAAAAATTGAAATTAGAATATAAAGATGATATATTAGAAACTAAATTAGATGAATTAAAGAATGAAAAAGAAATATATAAATGTGATACATGTAATCAATCATTCAGTAACAAAAGATATTATATAGAACATTTAAAATCTAAAAGTCATATTAGAAATATGAATAATGATATTTTTAGGTGAAGATTATTTTGATAAAGATAATGATAAAAAACAGAAGACAATTAAAAGAATAAAGAATAAATTAAACAATAAAAGACCATATATGGAAGACGTTAGAAATTATATTAATTCATTAGATAATAAAAAAGAAATAGAGATAACTCAAGCATTTAAAAGTGATGTTGGACCAGCTGCTATCGAGTTTAAATTTCATAAAGGTAAAACATTAGAAGAAAATAAAAAACATTTAGAAAATATGAAAAATATTATTAAAATAATTACTGAGGTAGAATACCCTAAAATTAGCATATCAGTTAAAGTTAAATTCATAAAATCTGAAGATAAACCAATATCTAATATAAATTCCCATTCACAACATATTATATCTAAACAACATATAGATGATAGATTAGATGAATGTTATAATGAAGTAAAAAAATAAAATAGAAGAGAAATTTTTTGAAGGATCAGGTTTAATATTCGATGAAATAATATTTATGACTTTACATGTTTATAACACAAAATATAATAAATTAACTGAATCAAACCAATAGATGAAAATAATTTATCATATTATAAAGAACCAGATATTGAAGCGTCGAGTTATATTAAACTACCATTTAAAACTAATGCTGTTATCAATGTTCACAATTTTGATGATAAATGTTTTCTATGGACAATTATAAGTTGTTTACACCCAGTTGAAGATTATAAACAACATAGTTTTAGATTAACACATTATAAACCATTTGAAAATAATTATAAGATAGATAATTATCCTGTTAGAATTAAAAATATCCCAAAAATAGAAAAAGATAATAATCTAAAAATAAATGTATTTGATTTAATCAAATTACCAAAAACAAAAGGTAACAAGGTGCCAGTGGGCACAGTGAGATTCAGCTTTGAAAGTAAATAGTCATGTGCTTGACAAATTGTCATGGGATGATGACATGTTTCTCATAAAAAGAAGAGTGGTTGACCCTCCACTGGACCAAGTAACCAAAAATTGATTGAGGGAACTTATTTGGACCAGTGCCTGCTATGATGTATGAATAAACACTCAATTTCTATTGTTTGCACGAATTATGATTCTGGTTTCATACTATCATTTTGGCCTTTGCCAAGCTGTCAGTTACAACGCATGAAACTGGGGACCAAGCAGCAGCAACAGCAGTAGTATATTTTTCTTATTAACTTCTTTATTGCAACCCTCAGAGGTAAATGTGCTACAGTCGTGGGATTCTTTTTCGTCTGTAGTTTCTGTATATTCATCATCTGAAAAAAATAATGGCAAAAAAAGTTAACTCATGTGAATAGTAACACCTTTTCTGGTTATCATTGGTGGTATACCTTGCTATTGCTTTAAAGGTTTAAACTCAATATACTAAGTTACGTAGAACTTGAATGGAGCCATTAATTTCAATTAGTAGCACATACTTTATTGGGTTTATGGTATGCAAGCAACTGCATTAAGGTAGGACCAAAAGTGTTTACCATTTCAGTTGCAACACAGGAATACGTGTATGGTAAGTAGTGAAGAGTTAATATCAGGGTATTGTAAGTGTTCAAGGGTTAATATCAATGTATGGTTAGAGGTGAAGGGTTGATATCAGTGTATGGTTAGTGGTGAAGGGTTAATATCAGTGTACGGTAAGTGGTGAAGGGTTAATATCAGTGTATGGTAAGTGGTGAAGGGCTAAACTCAGTGTATATTAAGTGGCGAAGGGGTTAATATCGGTGAATTGTAAGTGGTGAAGGGTTAATATCGGTGAATGGTAAGTGGGGAAGGGTTAATATCGGCGTATGGTAAGTGGTGAAGGATTAATATCAGTGCATGGTAAGCGGTGAAGGGTTAATATCAGTGTATGGTTAGTGGGGAAGGGTTAATATCGACGTATGGTAAGTGGGGAAGGGTTAATATCGGTGCATGGTAAGTGGTGAAGGGTTAATATCGGTGTATGGTAAGTGGGGAAGGGTTAATATCGGCGTATGGTAAGTGGTGAAGGGTTAATATCAGTGCATGGTAAGTGGTGAAGGGTTAATATTAGTGTATGGTAGGCCTAGTAGTGAAGCGCACACCTGGTCAAAATGGAATGTAAAAATTATTAACTATTAAATTATTAACAGTGCATCACAGGGTTATTAATATTGCAGGGATGTGGCATTTTAAGCAGGCATCCTAATGGGGTTTCAATAGTTAGGCCTTTTATATCCCCGGGTTTCAAAAACATTGATCTATATATGGCCTAAGCCTATATCGGTATGTATTTCTTGTTGAAAAATAAATGAACTCAAGGATGAAAATAAAGTAGCCTTATATTTTAGGCTATCCCAAAATAATTGTCTGTTTGCGGTAACACCGACTCAACTTTTCAGGTAGGTAGGTAGAAATTTTTTTGCAAAATCTTTGGGCAAAAAAAACAAATTTATCACCTTTGTTACATGGAAACAATATCACAAATCTACGTTGTGCACAGAAAATTTGTCTAATAGCGTTGCGTAGATTTCAAGAATTATTTTAAAATTATAACCTCGTCCAGAGCGTAATCTCTGTTAAAAATGAAACAGTACTTGAATATATGCGCGCTTTTAGGTTACCAGCTTTAATATAGTCACTATTAGAATGAATGGCAGCTTATTGGAACACTGCCAGTTTCCTGGAAAACTTAAACTATGCCACATGTCAAGGCATGCTTTCACACCATGCACACTTCAAACAAACATCGGCAGTGGGTCGGTCGGCTGTTTTTATAAAAAATAGAATTTATTTCAATGAATCCCAGAAAAAAAGTTTTCACCCGGTACCTTTGAAGTCGGGTCGGTCGGGTTACGGCAAACAGACCATTATTTTGGGATGGCCTTATTGGAATATTTATTAAGCCCAAGCGCAAAAACGTTAACTCCAGCAGTAAGGTATTGTTTTTTTAATGAACTGAATAAATTGCGTCTGTGGTTGTACAACTACGTATGTATCAATGCCTGTATAAACATCAATGACTATAGTGCTGTACTACTGTACTCAGCACAGCACGTATATATGGTCGCTTCGACCGAATGCATTCAAAGAAAGGTGAAGCTTCACTTAACTAAGGCCGGAACGCGCTTGTGTAATTCATGGACCGAATAATACGATAAATATACATAATCGTGGATTCAAGACCACTGTCTGGATATATGGGCAAGTAATATCCTAACATCACCTACAAGTACCGGCCGAGCTAGCGAAAAAAAATTGACGTACGTTAAGGCCTTAGTGCCGCCGGACGGGAACTGACAAGACACATCATCAGTGAAATTGCCAGTTAAATACGCATTGACAACTCTTATTCTCGACAAAAAACCCGATTCAACGCTTTATTGACATCTAGTCTAAACATAATTTACACATCAAATCCTGTCATTTTCACAAAAAGAATGTAAAATGCCGGTACCTACCTCTAGACTCGCGTCACAGTAAGTCAATGGCGGCGCGCCGTAGTCACGTATCCATTCGCAATATTCAGTATTTGTCTACTAGCGCATGGAAACTATATTTTCCCGTAAAATATTATGAAAGTTTTAAGGGACGATCGAATGCATCTACTTAGAAAATATTTGCAGTTTCGGACTCATGCGATAAGACGTTGGCCTACTGGTACGAGGATCTTTTTACGGCGCGTATATCTACATGTATAAATGTCATTCAGATGGGCGTGCTGCGGTTCGCCTCCACGCGAAAATGACGTCACATGTCACTTCAGAAATGCCCAAAATCGTATGGAAATTAGCCCCCAGGGCCCAAATTAGATACACCAGATATCCATACCACCAGAAATTATGACCCTCCAACTGTAACAATCCTGTTGACATAACACTCATAGCGTCAGGTGCTACAGATTAAGCGGAGAAGTTGTGCAACACTAATCAGTCGGCACCATTTAGTAAACTAATAGATTCAGCTGCGCTGAATCTAATAATATTAAACATTATACATTAAAACCTTTATACCTATCAAAAGATTATGATTCAAATGGTGTTATAGATATATTATATTATGAGAATCATTATATGTGAATAAAGCGTATTGATTTATTTTTCAAATCAGAAAATGATTTTGATAATAAGATATATCTATGTAGAAAATGTTAACATAAATTCAGAACTGAAAGAAAATCTTAAATGAAAGAAATTAAATTCTAATGAAAATGATATAATTGATTATTCAGATCCTCTAATAACAAATACTATTAAAAAGATTCATCAAAGTGCTGCAGCTTTTGGATTATATATAAAATCTGATTATCCAGAACTAATTGAAAGTGAATATTATCATTATAGAAATGAAAATGTTATCAATCATTTTTGTGACTTATTAATTGAATATGAAATGAAATTTAATGAAAAGTTAAACAAAAATATAGAAATTATAATGACAGAAGAAGATAAAGAAGAATTTGAGTTTGCTGATAAATGTTTTTATTGTGAAAAGATATTTAATCTAAAAGATAAAAAAGTTAGAGATCATAATCATTTGAATGGTAAATTTAGAGGTGCAGCACATGAGAATTGTAACTTTTAAGCTAAGAAAATCAATTTTGTTCCAGTTATATTTCATAATTTATCAGGGTATGATGCTCATTTATTTATCAAACAGCTATGTTATAGTAATTGGAAAAGTGGGCTTTCAGACCAGAGGACGAGAGGACGAGACACCTCTCATCACCACAAGTAATTTTTTTTTCTTATAAATGGGAGATAGAAAAGCATTCTTAGCAACAATAAATAACAGAATAAAACCAGCAAAAAAACAATTTGAAATAAAAAAGTTAGTTGATGTTACAAAAGAAATTGAACATAAAATGTTGAAATTAGAAAAGATAAAAACTAAATATGGAGAGAAAGTATCAGCGAATTTAAGTTACTGTAATGTTAGTACATCGCGAGAATTTAAAGTATTTTTACCTGATAAATGGGTTTCATTGAGTACAGAGGAATTAAAAGATTTAGAAGGATTTAAAATAATCCATCATGGAAAAAATGAAGATGGTCATCATGATTTAGAAATTGTTGATTAAAAAAATAAATTGATAATAAAAATAATGAATATCTAGAATCCGAAATGACTTATCTGGACAATTCAATTGCTCCGCGTAGATAGACAAAAGTAGTGATATGGTGCCGTACATGGTGATATTCAATTGATTTAAAAAAATTATTTTTTTGCTTTTTTTTCTAAAATATTAATCCATTTTTTTTATTGTCAATTTTTGAATTTCAGAAGTATTTTCATTTTTAATAGCAGTAGATTCAGAATTATTAATATCATAAATTTTATTTGATTTCTTATACCAACTACACCCAATCAAAATGAACACAATTACAAATCCAGTTGCAAAATATGGATATTTATCAAATATTCTATTATTAGAAGGAGTAGAAATAACAATATTTTCACCATTTTTATTAACATTTTTATTACTAATTTTTTCTTTTACAGCTTTTTTATATTCTTGTGATTTAATTCCTAATTGCCGAGACCATTCAATTTGTTTCGGAGTTCTCGTTTTTTTCTTCACTTCTTCCACCTTGCTCATTTATTATAGAAAAATTTTTACTTTCAATATTTGAAAATGTTATAACTCCAGTTGATAATAATGTCATAAATCCACCTAATTGAAATGATGAATATCCAATCCATTTATTTAATTCAATCATAACTAAATAATCATTTTTTAAATCGGAATAAAATCTATTTTCATCTTGAATTGGTAGCATATATTTACATAATTTACTATAACCTTTTACTACATTTTCTGATATCGCATCATTAATTCTAGCTTTTCTCGCAGTTTCATAAATCTTAAATAATCTAATAATTTCATCTGATTTCATTGTGTCTAATTCATTATAAGTTAGATTTTTACCAATAAAAGTTTTACATTTCCAGATGCTATTAATATTTCTAATTGATGTTTGCAATAAAGATAATATATATAATTATTATTTGTTGTAACATTATTTAAAGCACCATCATCTGGAGTTAATTTTGTTTCTGTTATTCCTAAATCATCTAAAGTTTTTTCAATTGGAACATCACTATTTTAAGATTTTATTTTCTTTTCACTTCCCATTTATATAACAAACAAATTAGTTGTGTTGTTGCAACTAGAATTCAACTAGAATGTAACTAGAATTCAACTAGATTAACAAGCTAGTTGAAATATTGTTGTTTTTATTTATTTCTTGTTGAATTTTATTTGATTTTTGTTTCAACTACTAACAACTAGAATTCAACTAGAATGTAACTCGAATTCAACTAGATTAACAAGCTAGTTGAAATATTGTTGTTTTTGTTTATTTCTTGTTGAATTTTATTCAATTTTTGTTTCAACTACCAATAACTAGAATTCAACTAGAATGTAACTAAAAATATACTAGATTAACAAGCTAGTTGAATTTGAATAAATTCATATTTAAATGGGTGTCGTAATCGAAATAGTAATTTTGATCTTTTATTATTTTTCAATTTATCCATATGTTCATTATGTAAATCATGCGGAATAATATTATTTTCCTCAAGTGCATTTTTCATCGATTTCCAATCTTTATTGTAGAATAATACTAAAAATCTAATGTTTTCTCTAAAATCTTTAACAATTGAATTATATATTTGATTTAAAACCCATGTTGTTATCCCAAAATGTCTCCCAGAGAAAGCTAAATAACATAACACACTTTCTCTAACTTTTGAATCATGTAAATTTGCACAATCATCTATAATGAATAATGTATTTGAACCTTTATAAATATCAATTGCTATTTTGTTTTAGGATCTAATATAATATATATATATAATAATATAATATAATAATATAATAAATTTATTATTTCTAGTAATATTTCTATCATAAGTTTGATTAAATTCATATGTTGGACAAAATAATACTATACTATCAAAATAGTTTTTATAAATAGTTTCTAATAAATTTAATATAAAATAAGTTTTTCCACAATTTGTTACACCAGAAATTAACATATTATGAGGTTCAAATATTAATAATTCCTTATTCATTTATATATTTTTAATTTTACTTGATAATATCCATTCATTAAATTTATCTGGCCATCCAACCCATTTTACTAAAGAATATTTTTTTCTTTTAATAGTTTTTGTTTTTAATACTTTTTCAATTTTATATTCTTGTTCTAGATTTTCGGTAGTTAAACTTAATTCTTCTTCATAAAAATACCAATCAACTTCTTCACCATTTAAATCTCCTAATTTATAGACATATGGTTTTGTTGTTATTACCTTTTTTATTTTATATATTTCTCTCGTAAAATTACGATCGTATCCTTTATCAAATATCTTTTTATACTTAGAAATTCTAACATTTTGACCAACTTTAAATTTAGGTTCACCAAAATCATCTACAAGAAATGCTCCGTATAAATTATTCCAAACAATTTCAGCATTTTCAGGTTTTTTAGCATCAATAGATTTCATTCCAATAGAAGAATGATAAGAATTATTATAACCTTCTATCAATTTTGGTAAAACATCAAACATCAATCCATTTAAAAGTATTATTTGCTGTAAAATATTTCCACATTCTTGTTCTTAATGTTCTATTAAATCGTTCAACAACTGATGCTTTTTCATCCGATTTTGTTGAAAAATATTTAATATTATGATTATCTAAGAGTTCATGAACAAGTGAATTACCAAATTCTTTTCCATCATCAAATTGTATTTTTTCTGGTTTTAGTTTATCATCCGAAAGAGATTTTCTTAAAACATTTGATGTTTGTACAGCATCTTTTCTGCAAAGTGGGAAGCTCCATACATAACGACTAAAAATATCAATCATATTCAATATCCACCAATAATCATCATTATCTTTCTTAATATTTTTCATATCAATTAAATCTCCTTGCCACTGTTGATCTACATAACTTACCATAGTTTTACGAGTTTTATATTTTCTAACAATTTTTTTATGTGTTGTATATGTTGGTTGTTCTAACATAAATTCATTTATATCTTTATATTTAACTAAATTTTGTGGGATTATCTTATCTAATTTATCTTTTTTTACTTGACGCCATATATTTTTGGTAGAAGAATAAGCAACCGAACTCTCAGGGTTGTAATATAAATTTCTAAAATATTGTTCTTTAGTATTAGGAGTTTTTTTACCACCCATTTATATATCGTTAATTTTAACTTAATATTTCTAATATTGAATACTATCTAATTGAGAATTTATAATATTTAATTGCGCGTCAGATATAATATAAATGTGCATTTTGAAATTTTTGATTCCTTTCTTCTTTTTCATGAATAATTGTATCCCATCTTTAGTATTCTGCAGCTTTTTCACAGAACCATGTAATGAATTATCCTCTGTTGTTCTAAAATCTAACCATAATGCATATTTATTACCGGTATAATAATCAATTTGATTAATATTACAATTTTCAGATGATTTTACTTTTTCATTCATAAAATGTTTTCTAATTTCTGGCCACTGATCTATCATTCTCATTCCCTGACAAAATATTTTATTTGCTATTCCTTCGATAGTTATTTCTACTTTTGTTATTTCAGGATTATAATAATCATCAACATTTATTACGCCATTAGATTATGTTGCAATCGTAAAAAATATTAATATACCTTTAATAGATCTTCTTGGGAAGTTAATATTCTCATTAATAATTTCATCAGTTGCATTAATAGTTACAGTTTTAAATTTATCAATATAATCATATAATAATGAAAATCCTTGATTGTATTGAGTTTGAATTATCCTTGAAATATTTTCATCAGTTACTGTATCATATTCTAAACATATATTCGATAATTTATAACCCATATCTTTAATTATACTTGATATTAAAATTTCATTAACAGGAGCAAATGTTATTTCGAATATAACATCTTCTTGTATTGCATGTTTATATAAAGGTGCATTATTATTTATCAATTCAAAATCTAATGGAATTTTATATTTGCTTCCATAAATCTTTTTGATCAAATTATCTGCGGTACGAGTTACTATTGCGTCATTCGCTCCTGATCTTAATTTATTTTGGTTTTCTGATTGGATGCCTTGAAATATCATATTATTTCTATTTTCTTTAGTTAACCATAAATCTTTATAATGCATAAATAAATTATAATCATCTAATGAGAAAACTGTTTCTGGTCCAATCTTTACAGTTAATTTTTTAATCAAATATCTTCCAACATTATCAACAACATAATTATTATTATTACCAGCTACATTTATATCAGCTGATAAATAAATACTATTTGGAACATAAAAACTATTTTGTGTTAATCTGGGGATTCTAACATATAAAGTTTCGGCGGGATTAATATTAGAAGGATTATGAGTAATTATATGATGAGATCTTTCTGCTTTAATAGCGTTAGATATTCTAGAATTCCTAGAAGGATTTATATAACTCCCACTCATTTATTTAACAAAAGAATTAATTTTTTATTTTTTATCATATTCACTAACCCAAAAATAATAGCACTTACAACTGTAATTAAAAATAAAATTATATGTTCAGCAACATAGTTAAGAATATTCCCAGCAGATTTTAAAACAAAACCAACAATTGATGCAATAATTCCGGGTTAAGCTGCAGCAGATTTTTTAGATAATTCCCATAAATATTTTGCTAATTTTTTTAAACCATCTTTCACTTTATCTTGTATATAATTATTATTTGGTGGTTTATCAGGTGGTTTAGGATTTGGTGTAGATTTTAATGAATTTGATATTGCTAAACCTATTGTTGTAAATATCATAGTTACAGCTGTTAGAATTGAAAGAATTGTTATACCTTCTAACTTAAATAATAACTTTATTCTATCTTTCAATGATATTTCAGAATTTGGTTTTATTAGATATCTTTTAAAAACATCTTTTAACCTTTTAAAATTATTACCATATTCTTTTAAAAGTAATTTAATTTCTTCTTTCTGTAATTCTGTTATATTTTAAATCATCAATTTCTTTTTCTAAACGTAATTCTTTTTGTCTATATTCCATTTCATCAATTGCTTGATGATCTTAATCAGATTTTGATTGTTCTAATTCTTTATTTTTCCCAGATAAATTATCTTCTAAAAGCATAATTTTTTTATCTCTTTCTAATTTTATCTCAGAAATTTTATCAGCTTCCTTTCTTATACCTTCTAATACCTTCTTTCTCTAATTGCTTCATCAGGAAATATATTCAAATCTTCTAATTCTTGATCTGTTGCATCAAGTAATCCACTTTGTAAAAGTTTTTCAGTTTGAACTTCGGTTGATTTAAGTTTACTAGTTTTGGAATTAATAACTTCTTTAGGAATTGTTTCTGGTTCTAAATTTTCATTAATTATCTTCAATAAATCAACATTTCTTTGATTAAATTCTCTTTTATTTAGAATTATCTCTTGTTCGGTAACATCAGTTTTAACATCATTATTGATTTTCTTAATTCTAGATTGTTCTAATTTAATTAAAGTTGGTTTCGTTATTATTTTATCGAGACTTTATTAAAAGATATCTTAAAATAATAGTCATCTTTCAAATGCCAATAATAATCACCATTTAAATATTTCAAATCTTTTACTAAATAATTCACACCTTTATTAGTTATATTGAAACCAGATTTTTTTTTAAACTGGTTTACATTTTTCAGTTAATTCTTCATATTCTAATTCTTTTTTTCAATTAAATCTGGATTTTAATTTTCAATATCCAATCTTGAACGTGCTTTATTAACATATTCATTAGTATCAGGTATTGCTAAATAAGAATTAAATGCTGCTTCATTATCATCATTAAAACTTGTTTCATCAAAAACGGGCGGTTGTTCTTCAGTTATGCCGGGTTCGTTGTAAGTACCCATTTCATTATCTTCTCCCACTTTTATATCCATATAAATAATAAAATAATAAAAGAATTAAAATTAAAAATATAATATTCCTCCTATTACAATTCCTATACAAGTTTTAGCTAATTTAGTATTTTCATTGGATTTATTATCATTATTAGTTTTAATTATATCATGTTGAATATTATCAGTTTTTATATCACCGTGTGGGTGCCGTACGGCACCATTTTCTGTAGTATTGTAATCTTTTATTTTAGAATCATTATTCAATTTAATATTATGAGTTTTAGTTTCAGTTGATTGAATATTTTTTCTATTTTTTTCACCTTCCATTAATTTTGGAGCAGTAATAATCTTTTTATTTATGTCATTTAATCCAAATGAATTATTTATTGTAGCAGTTTTAATCAAATTATTGTAACCAATCATATTTCCCATTTTTAAAACTAAATCATTAGAAATGATTAATAAATTAGGGCCTATACAATAATTTAATCTAATATGTGATTTATCTAAATAATTTTGGTACCTAACTATATTTTCTGGAATCGATCTATTTTTATCATTATGAATGGAATCTTCAAATAAAACTTTAAATTGTTTCTGCGCATCAATTGAAGTGTTATCATTTCCAACTATTGGTGATCTTGTTTCAACTTGCGCACCTAAAATACATGTCAAATAAGTTCTAATAGATTGATTTATTCTTTGTATACCTGATTTTGTAAAACCTTCACTATTTTCTAAAATGAAATTAATCCAACCATTATTATTATCAATTTTATAATTATCATAAGATCCAATTCTATGCATATAATCAATTCTTTTTATTTCATACTGTTCACCAATACCTTGCAATTTACCATGCGCTCTAAAATCGGAATTAATATTTATATTAAATTCATTACATATTTTATAAAACTTAGATAGATTAATATAATTGTCCAATTCTTTAAAATATTTAGATCCGGGCAAAGGACATTCTAATTCATTTAATATTATTCTGATTTGAAAATACGTGTGAAATCTAAATATTGTGTGAATTAATTTTAAATCAGAATAATTCAAATTTTTATCTAAGTTGTTTTAATGATCATTCCAACTTATACCACAACCAGTTGTTGCACAATAAACAGCAAAATTTAATTGATTCTGCCAATATTTCATATTAGATTTTACTTTATATATATGATATTCATCACGAGTAAAAGTAACTTTATATGTATTAAATATATTTTCCATTTTAGTATTATAGCAACATAAATTTCTAAATTAGTTTATGAATTTAAAACTAAATTTCTATATGTAATATTTTTATTAAAATCTATTGCAGGAATATTATATTTAATTGATTTATTATATTGGAAAGCTTTTGGAAACCCCATTTATATAATAAAATTATATAAATTTATATAAATTAATAATTCATTAATCCTTTTAATAATTTATCCTGTTCTTCAATTGCTATATTACCATTTAAACTTATTATATAATCTAGTGTGTTTTTTAATTTATTAATTTCTTTTATATTAGTTTTAATTTTTTCTTTATTACTTTTTATATTCAATTTTGAATTTATACCAGTTAACACACTTGATGATAATCCTAGCACGCCAATTGATATAGCTAAAGGTGTGAATGGACTGAATATTGCTAAAAATGTTATTACAGAACTAATTGTAACTGAACCACTAATAATAAAATCATAAATAATTTTACTTTTTAAATATTTTTTCTTTTTTATCTTTAAGTCACTTTAAAATTCTAATATTTGTTTTTCTAAATATGTTTTTAATTTAGTTTTATTTATATCATGAGGAATAATATCAATATTATCAACGTTATCATCCATTTATTTAACAAAAAAATTACTAATTAGTAAATTTATATGCTACAAATATAACAATAACAGTTCCACCTAAAATCCATATTATTTCATTCTTCTGTTCACTACTTTGGGTATAATAATCTGATAATTTAGGTTTGTATAGATGTAATTTTTCTTTATTGGTTACCGCGTTATATAAACTCATTTCATCATCGACTGATTGAAAATCTCTATGTGAAATCTTCTGATAATATAATTCTTTGTTAATATAATCCATATAGTTTTGTCTTTTTTCTCTATATTCTTCTGCTGCTTTATTATATTTTTCTAACGCTAAGTTATGTCTTTTTTGTTCTGATAATGAACCATTTTTATCAATATGCTTAAATATATAACCACCACCAGTAAATGCCGTTAACAATTAACAATTGCCGATCCTATAATAGTTATAATTGCAGAAGCCATTTATTTAGTAAAATAATTACGCACTTATATAGGAGGAATATATTTTTGTTTTTCCAAATAATCAATAGTTAAATTAGATAAAGTAACTGCTAATGTTAATTTTAAGATATCATTTATATCAAATCTATCAACATTAAAACTTCCCATTTTAAATACTTTTTTTAATACCATTGAATAACCAACAGTTCCAACTGATAATAATGCTCCATTATATAATCCAGTTATTATCCACTTATTATCACTCATTTATTTATCAAAAAAATTACTGTCTTCAAAATATTCATTTATCTTAGTTATAATTATTTCAACATTTATATTATATTACAGTATTATTAGTTTCATTTTCATATATTTCAGTTATTAGGGTATTCTGACTTTCGTCGAAAACCCTCTTGAAATTCTGCTGATTATCATTATTATATATTTTCCGCCGATTTCGTCAAATAAAATTCATCTTCATTCAGATTCGGCAACTGACAGCTTCGAAACGAAATGTATAAATTGATACTGTAATAACGGTCTCTCTGAACCAACAGATTGTCTGAATGTACTTTCCATCCTATTTGAAACTTAAAATTACTTATTAGGTTACTGTAAATAAAGAATTGAATTGAATTGTTAGACAACAAGCACCGACGAAATAACAGTTTGTGACGTCATTTAGTAAGTAAATAAAGGAGGGGCCCGAGAATTTCCAAATCACGGGGGACTATACTGGGGTTAGACCATTCAACCAAAAAGAGGATTGCTCTGATAATATCCAAATCATCTCATTTTCTTTTTTCCATCGAATACCCGGTAATTATTAATTTTTCCTTTCGATCACATGCATCCAGAAAACCCGTTATCGCTGCTTTGCAGCTATATTTATTCTTTTAATATCATCAATGATAAAATCTTCATCTAATTCATAAAATCTTAAAGATTCTCTAATTAAATTAGTAATCTAATCTACATTTAAAGTTTCTTTATCTATTGTTTTTTTCATACTCAAATGTTGTTTCATTAGAAAATGCAATATTTCTAATATGTGTAATTACATCAGTAATGTTAAATTTCATTTCTTTCTCATGTTTAAAATCGAATCCAAAACATATACTCGGCCCAACAGTTATATTCATTTATATAGTGAAAAAATTATTCTCTACATCTTATATAAATCAATTAGATATCCATTATGATTTCTAATTTCTAATCTAAAATTATTAAAATGAGGAATGCATGGTTTGAAATCAGATTCTGTTAAATTATAATTTATTTGAGTTACAAATTGTTTAACATTTTTTAACGGTAAAATATTTAGTATACTAGAACTACAAATTGTTTCTTTAGTTGCTTCGAAAGTTTTTGTAGGATCGATTAAATTGCAATAAATATAAAAGTGTGTAAAAGGTATTATATTTGAGATGCCTTCTGCGTTTCCAGTAACTGTACGCGGTTTAATTGGTTTGTTTACCATAAATTTATGTTGTTCATTAGATATCTTTATTCTTATTTCATTAGTACTATCAATTTTATTAAATTGAATTTCAAATTCAGAAGTGCCCCCGATTTTCAACCGAGCTCTTCTATTAATTTCCTGCGCTAATGATTCTAAATTATATAATCCTGGTTTTAAAAATAGATGAAACCATTTATCTTTATTTCTCATATAAATCATAAACCCTCTATCTTCCAAAGTTTTATCCGATATATTATTTAAAAAAATTACATAAACTTACATTTACTTATTTTAAATCAACACAATTCTTAAATTCTCTATCTAATTGTACTAGTAAATTATGTGATTTAGAATTTAACAGTTTTCTAGAATCAACAAATATTCTATATTCTTTTAATTCAACCATTATTTATAACATAAAAAAATTACCTCTCATCACTAAAAATTAATTTTAGTAAAATTTTTCCAAAATAAATGGATGAGAAGATACCATGTGAAATTTGGGGTGAACTTCTAAGAAAATGTAGTATGGCTCGACATATCAAAAAACATGATAAAAATTATAAACCCCCTAAAATAAACTGCCCAAATTGTAATAAATTATTCTCAAGAAATTATGTCAAAAAACATCCAGAGAAGTGTAAAATTAATGACACAACGGTTAATGTTAATAGTAACGAAAGTAATAGTAATTCTGTTGAAGTTGAATCTGAAATTATTTGAAAAGACATTTCTTATTCTATGATAAGGATAATATAAAAGATTATTTCTGTGAGCCTTGTCGAATAAAATATAGACATGAAAATATAGAAGATTGGGAGAATCATCAATTTCGTAAAGCACATATAGATAAAATTGGAAACTGAATTCAATGAAAGAAAGGATAAAATATTAGAAAAAATTAAATATGAGAAAACGTTGCCAGATAATGAAGAAACACTTAAAAAGTTGGATAAACAATATAATGAATTAGTTAGAAAAACATATTATTGTAAATATTGTAAATTGATTATTACAACAAGTAATTCAAATCTACATAATAGAACAATAAAACATAAAGAAAACGTAAGAAAATACCAAGAGCTTAATGAAGATCTATTACCAAGAAATGATAGAAAAAAATGCCCACAATGTATTTATGAGTACTTAAGACAAGAAGGTTCTGTGATATTTTGTAATGAATGTGGATGGCAAAGGAATTTATGGGGTGATGAAAAAACTAGAGATATTCTTATAGAACCAAAATTAAAATATCTAGATGAAATTTTTAAGATATTTTCTATGGAAGATCATACACCAGAATATAAGCAATGGCTTGAAAAAATGAAAATGATAGAAAACAAAAATGGTGAAATAACTAAAAAAGATATAATAAAAACAATTATTCCGTCAACATTTAACACACAAGAAAAGAAAATGTATTTATATCTATTATTTAACGATTATTATAAAAAACCTAAATTAACAGAAGAAGATACGGAATATATAAAAGAAACATTCAAAAAAATATTAAGATATTATGTGGATAATAGAATAACTGATTCAATTAATTATGAATTCTTTTTAAATAAGATTGTAAATTTTTTAGACATCGATATTATAATTCCATTTGATGAATTAACAAACAAAAAGAAACAAAGAGAGCGAGATGAAATGTGGTACAATATAGAACTTTATTTAAATGAGAAAAATGAAATGGAAGAACGTAAACAATTAAATGAAAATGAAGAAACCAGTAGTGATTTCCAGTATGATGATCTTGATTTTATGTTTTAATTAACCATAAGGTAATGTTTTTATTCCATCACCCAAAATATATCTTATATCATCGAAATGATTTAAACTAGTTTTTTCAACTTCATTAATGTACATTTCGTGATCTTCTGATCTTAAACAATTCATTTAATGTTTCATTACAATTGAGATATATAAACACTTTATATAATCTTGAAATTCTATATGTTTATCAACCACATGTTTTGTTATTCCTTTTAACTTTTTAGCTGCATGATCTTTTGTTCTATAACTATACGTTTTACTTCTTATCCCAACAAATTCAATCATTTCATCAATTCATCTTTAAACTTACCAGGAATCTTTTTATTATCATTGCTAAATAGTTCATGATCTTTGGGATAATTGCTAAAATCAAAATGATGTTTTAATGTTTTTAAGTCTTTTGTTATGTCATTTGTCTTGATTTTTAGTATGTACGCGTCAGTATTTTTTTGGATTAATGGGAACCCAGAATTGAATGTTCCATCATCTGTTGATAAATCATAAACATAGTCAGTTGGGTTATATATTTCAAATAAATCTCTGACATCTTCTGTTAATTCTTTTTCTACATGCCTTAAGTTAAAACAATTTGGTTTAGATTTAATTAATTCTATATTCATATTAAATCCTAATGAATTACATAATATATACAATCCTGATATAGCAACATTTCCTTTTTGCGCAAATGTTATTACTCGAGATCTCGTATATTTTTTCTGTCCATCTGCTGCGTAGAATCCAATGAAGAACCATTTGCTAAAATTATATTTGGCATTTAATACATAATCTGGCACTATCTTTTCTTTTGTTGAAGTATTACTTTTCACTATTGCATGAATATAGAATTCGTCATTATATTTTATAGCAAAATCTTTAGGATTATTCACAAGTATTCTATAAACGGCTGATGATTTCATAACATCCATGATTCTAAATGTTTTATTTGAATTAACTTCTTCACAGTATTTCTTTATTCTTTTTAATAATTTCAAATCTTGATTGCATAAATACCAACAATATTTATTACCCCAAACATAATTATACACACCTGCTGAACCATCGCCCATGAAAAATCCTTTGATAAAATATTCTTTTTCTTCTAATGTTTCAGGTTCTATATTATAAATATTATCAATTATTTCATCAAATGACATATGATTCATTCTTTGGAAAAATCGTTTATGTAATAATTCATCCCCAATTTTCAGTTGGTTTTATTTCATCGCCATTTCGTTTAATTAAACTATGATCTTCTGTAACATCAACAAATCCTAATTTAGTTCTAACTCTATAAATCTTTTTATTTGTTTTATGCCTAATAATATTCTTTCCATCCATTTCTTGTCCAAACATCCATTAATCCATTTATTTGTATTAATTCTTTTTCAACATATGAAATATAACGTTCATTTTGTTTTGGAATTATTTCTGAAATTCTTCTTATCAATATTTTATCATTACATTTTAATAATATTGGGGTGTCAGCTGTTACAGAATCAAAATATAATATTTCAATATGATTTTCCCCAAAAAGTGGTTGTAAAACATTGTATTAAAAATCATACATTAATAACTTTGATACTTCTAAAACAGTTGAACCAATGAATATAGGTTTATTAAATTTCATTGACGTTCTTTTTAATTTTACCGCGGTTAAATAATCTTCAAATCTTTTATTTCCTAAATGTCTAGGACTTGATTGTAAATGTCTTAATCTTTCGGAATTATTTACTAATTCAATATCATTTCTATTTCTAATATTTTCACATGTTTTACCATAAAAACTATTATTCATTAATTTGAAGAAATCTTTTTCAAAATCTGTTTTTGATATGGTTATCTGTTGTGTATCAAAATCTATATATTTTTCTAACCACTTCGATTGATTAAATTCAATATATCTATGTACTTTCTTTAATTTCATTCCTTGTTTTAGATACAATTTTAACATTCTATAATGACCAATATAATTGTATTTATTATTTTGAGTTAGTATTAATTTTTCTGTAAAAACATGATCTTTCGGTTTTATTTTCTTCTGGTATTCACTTAGATAACTATCATCTACAGCTAAATGTTAAGGGCAATAAGGTAAATTTCTTGTTTTAAACTTTATGTTATCAGGATATTCCAAATCAACTACAAAGAAATAACCAATTGGTACTTCATCTTTTAAACTCGTAATTGCGCTTTCCCAATCAGTTTTATCATCTTTTTCAACTTCAGTTAATATAAAATTTTTGTATGGTTGAGGTTGCATCATTGCCCAACCATATAAATTATTGGCGTCAATATATAATAATTTATATTCATCATTTGCTTTAAAATGTCTATCTCCCATAACACCACTAATTCCACCTCTAATTGATTTTTCAAATAATAAAACCATGTCTGGTTCTTTTAATAAATCTAACTCTACGTTAGTATATTTCAAACCACATTGTCAGGTTAAACCAGGACTAGAGTAGCAATAACAAGGATCAACATTAAAATGATTCAAATTAACTTCTCCAAATTTTTCAAATATGTCAGCCAATATCATAACATCTGATTTCAAGTAAAGATCAACTAATTCACCATGATTTTCTACCTTAAAATGATTCCAAAAATGTAATGTTCTATTAAAAACTTCATCTTTCACATACTCCTCTTTTAATTGATCATAAAATTGTTCTTTTAATAATTCTGTTACATTAAAATCATCATGTGTTTTATAAAATGAATCAGGAATTGCGCCTTTAAATCTCAATAATTTAAAATCTTGTTCATTTTGGTAATAATGTCGAGTTATTATAAAATCATTATCAACTAAACTTTTTGCTAAATTATCTAATGAACTTGCTAGAAATCTATAAGAATCTAAAAATCTAATGCAACCAAATTGAAATGAAATATAATTTTCAGATGTTTTAGCTAATAGTTTAAAATCATATTTTCTTACATTTGCTTCATTCATAGCATTATATTCTTCTATTTCTTGATTAATTGCGCCCAATTTTCCTGATGATTGTTTTATAAATAGATGGGCATCGTAGCCCGATAAATTATGAAATAATATTGGCACGAAATTAACTTTCTTAGCTTGTAAATTACATTCTTCATGAGCAGCTCCACGATATTTTGAATTTAAATGATCATGATCTCTAACTTTTTTATCAAATGAATAAAAACGTTTTTCACAATAACAACAATGAATTGCATAATTAAAATCAATTTCATCTTCTTTTGTCATAACCATTCTTTTATTTTTGTTTAATAATTTTGCAAAATCACTTTCTATTTCAATTATTTTGTTACAAAAATCATTAACTACATCTTCACCTCTAAGAGAAATATATTGACTTTCATATAATTCAGGATAATTTGATTTTATGTAAATTCCATAAGCAGCAGCTCTTTGATGATTTTTTTTAATTGTGTTTATAATTGGTGGATCTTGAATTATGTCTTCATTTAATTCATTTCCTTTATCCATTGATTTCAAAAATTGCTTTTTATTGTATATTTCTTTTCTATCTTGATCAGTTAATTCTTTATTCAACGATTCAAAATCCCCATAAATTACAAATGGAACAATATTTTTAAATTTATGATTAGTAATTTTCAACTTACAATCTTTTTTTGTTGGTATTATTAATTTACAAAAATCTTTATTATCACATAATTCTTTATGTTTTAATAATGTATTCTCAGTCATAAATTTAGATAAACATTTTCTACATAGATAAATTTTATGATGATGATCACTTTCTGTTCTAAAGAATAAATCAATTTGTTTTAACCACATATAATGTTCATTATCATCTTTTTTGTAATATAACAAATCTATAGCATTTTCATCATCATAATATTCTGTTAAATATAAAGCTTCTAATGTATAATCTTTAATATTTTCACCTTTTGTCTTTGATAATTGCATTAATTCAAATACATTTATTTTTAAATTATTAACTTGTTCTATTTTAGGAATCATCTTTATAGTTACTGGATATTGATCAATTTTATATAATGTTTCATATCTCCGTATTTTGTTATTCTAAATCTATGCGTAATATCTTCTGTTGGGTGTAAGCAACTAATAATTGACCATAGAAAACATTTATTATCTTCATTTTGAACATTTATTACTGCTTTTGTTGTAAATGGTAATTTGATATAACTTGATGCTTTAATATCCTTTTCTGTTGTAAAGTTTGAATCATTTTTAAACATTGTTTTACTTTTTGATGTTTTATTCATTTTTGTATTATAAACATTTAAATCTAAAAATATAATTTCATTCAATGTTAAACCAGAACCCTCAAAATATCTTTCTTCAATATGACGTTTAAATTCATTAAATATTTTTTCTAACTTCTCTTTTATTTGTGTTTTTGAAATTATTTCTTCAGAGAGTGTTTGAATATTATAATCAATTTTCTCTTCTGACTTCATAAAACTTACTTTCCCAGAGATACTAATTTTTGGATATTCAACATCTGTTATCAAATCTAGTATTTTTCCCATTATTTCATTAAATTTACTATAATCTTCTATTGTTGTACCTTTAAAAAATCTAAATATAATGGTTTCAGGACCAATTTTACAATGTAATGTTTCTAAAATTTCAATTGTATCTTTTATTTCTAGTGAATCGATATAATTTCTAACATTTTCCATGTAAGGTTTATTTGAAATGGATTTAGTTTTTGAAGTTGGTTTTTTACTTTTTGAGGTTTATCATTGAAATAATCTATTCCTAAAACATTATTACTCAAATTTTGATGGTGTTTTTGTGATTTGGTATGTCTTTCATAATTCCTTTTTACTATAAATTCATTACAAACTTCACATTTTATTTCATCAACATTCATATTTTCTAATTGTTCCTTTCTTTCATTGGAATTTTCTGGTGTTTCAAAATCTATAACATTTTTTATATGATTTGCAGTTTTTTCATGTCGTGTTTTATTAGATTTATCGACGTATTTTTTACAATATGTGCAATATTATTGATTTTCATTAACATAAATTTGTTTTGTGTGTTGTTCACTCTCTCCCATTTATAAGAAAAAAAATTACTTGATGATGGTGATGAGAGGTGTCTCCTCCTCTCGTCCTCTGGTCTGAAAGCCCACTTTTCCAATTACTTGTCATAAAATAGAAGAAATCAATAATGAAATAGAAAGATTAAATTCAAATAGATCAAAAGATAAAATACCAAAATAGAAAAAGTATTGAAAACAAAAACTCTTAAAGGAAAAAAGTATTCTTTCGTGAAATATAAAGGATACGATGATAAATTTAATGAATGGATTTTATCTAGTAAAATTAAAAGAATAAATGAATAAAGATTTATTTATATTTGAACCGCATAATATGTTAGTTACTGGAGTAACAAACTGTGGTAAAACACATTTCATATTAAACTTGTTAGAAACTATTTATAAGAATCATTTTGATAATATAATATTATTCTGTCCTACTTATGAAATGAATAAAACATATAATAGAGATATAGTTGAGATAAAAAAGTTTATTATATTAGATCCTAAACAGTAAAAGAAAATTTAGATAATTGTATAAAAATAGCATAAGATATTTATAAAAGTTCAAATACATTATTCATTATAGATAATTGCGCTAATTTACATGATTCTAAAGTTAGAGAAAGTGAGTTATGTTATCTAGCTTTCTCTGGGAGACATTTCGGGATAACAACATGGGTTTTAAATCAAAAATATAATTCAATTGTTAAAGATTTTAGGGAGAATATAAGATTTCTAGTTTTATTCTACAATAAAGATAGAAAATCTATGCAACAATCATTGGAAGAAAATCAAATTATACCTACCGAGTTACATGATGAATATATGAATAAATTAAAGAATAATAAAGGTTCAAAATTATTACTGAGGCTTCAATTTCCATATGAATATAAGTTTATAAAATAACTATTTATATACCTATGTATTAGATACCCTATTAGATACCCTATTAGATACCCTAATACCTACCTATGTATTAGATACCCTATTAGATACCCTAATACCTAAAACCCTTTTTTATTAACTATTATTATATACAATTTTCAACCAATTTATTTTTATTTTTTCAACTAATATATGAATAAATTAAAGAATAATAAAGGTTCAAAATTATTACTTAGGCTTCGATTTCCCTATGAATATAAATTTATAAAATAACTATTTATATACCTATGTATTAGATACCCTATTAGATACCCTAATACCTAAAACCCTTTTTTTATTAACTTTTATTTTATACAATTTTCAACCAATATTATTATTTGAGATAAAAATCACTATCTGAATCACTTTCATCCCTAGGCCTTAACAATCTATTCAATTTCTCTACCGTATCTTCTTCAAATGCTTCATTGTAATCCTTTTTCATCCTATTTACCGAATCTTTATCAATAGTTTTTTTATTTTTATACTTATTCTTCCTCCTTTCTAGCATATCATCAATA
This sequence comes from Tubulanus polymorphus, assembly GCF_964204645.1. Taxonomy (NCBI): domain Eukaryota; kingdom Metazoa; phylum Nemertea; class Palaeonemertea; order Tubulaniformes; family Tubulanidae; genus Tubulanus; species Tubulanus polymorphus. Next base: position 14,948,967 of record NC_134025.1, read on the forward strand.
GTTTCTACTTTATCTTTCGTCAAAAGTGTGTCCACATAATCTTTATTATCAATATGCTTATCTGTAACTATATTTTCATTATCATCTTTCTTAGTGTTTGCTCCAAATATTTCATTTACAATGTTTGATCCTAATATTTTATTAGCATCGGTTAAATCTAATTCATCTTTATTAGGTGTTGCTAATAATAAATCTTCATATAATTCTTTACCATTTACTTTTTTATTTGAAACAAACTTTGTAACATATCTAAATGGGTGTTCTATAAATTCTCTTATACCAACACGTTCTATAACATTAGTAATATGTACCTTTGTATTCATATGTTTATTCCAATTTGATGGAGCGTTTGAAAATTCACCTTTACAATAATCACAATAATTTCTATTTTCACTAATATTTAATATTAATTCATTATTAGATGTAGAAGGTATTACATTATTAGATGTAGAAGGTATTACATTATTAGATGTAGAAGGTATTACATTATTAGATGTAGAAGGTATTACATTATTATCAATTACATTACATAGGATAAAATATCAAAGCTATATTACAAGGTATTACATAATATAAGCCATCATTATTTTCATGTGTATCGATGTATGGAATATGTTTATATACTTTACCTCCTTCCATTTATTATATAAATTTTTATTAAAGTTAGAATTTTAATATTTCATAACACTTAAAACATAATACTCTCTAATTGTGAATTTACAATATTTAATTGCGCGTCAGATATAATATAAACGCGCATTTTGAAATTTAAACTTCCTTTTTTCTTTTTCATGAATAATTGTATTCCATCTTTAGTATTTTGTAGTTTTTTTCCAGAACCATGTAATGAATTATCCTCTGTTGTTCTAAAATCTAACCATAATGCATATTTATTACCGGTATAATAATCAATTTGATTAATATTAAAATTTTCAAATGATTTTACTTTTTCATTCATAAAATGTTTTCTAATTTCTGGCCATTGATCTATCATTCTCATTCCTTGACGACATATTTTATTTGCTATTCCTTCGATAGTTATTTCTACTTTTGATATTTCAGGATTATAATAATTATCAACTTTTATTGCACCATTAGAATATGTTGGTAAAAAATATTAATATACCTTTAATAGATCTTCTTTGGTAGTTAATATTCTCATTAATTATTTCATCATTTGCATTAATAGTTACAGTTTTAAATTTTTCAATATAATCATATAATAATGAAAATCCTTGGTTGTATTGAGTTTGAATTATGCTAGCAATATTTTCATCAGTTACTGTATCATATTCCAAACATATATTCGATAATTCATAACCCATATCTTTATTAACGCTAGATAATACAATTTCATTAACAGGAGCAAATGTTATTTCGAATATAACATCTTCTTGAATTGCGTATATATATAAAATTATTATTTATCAATTCAAAATCTAATGGAATTTTATATTTGCTTCCATAAATCTTTTTTATCAAATTATCTACAGCATTAGTTACTACTGCGTTATTGGCTTCAGATCTTAATTTATTTTGGTTTTCTGATTGGATGCCTTGAAATATCATATTATTTCTATTTTCTTTTGTTAACCATAAATCTTTATAATGCATAAATAAATTATAATTATCTAATGAGAAAACTGTTTCTGGCCCAATCTTTACAGCTAATTTTTTAATCAAATATCTCCCAACATTATCAACAACATAATTATTATCATGACCAGTTACTTTCATATCAGCTGATAAATAGATACTATTTGGAACATAAAAAGTATTTTGTGTTAATCGAGGGATTCTAACATATAAAGTTTCATCGGGATTAATATTAGAAGGATTATGAGTAATTATATGATGTGATCTTTCTGCTTTAATAGCATTAGATATTCTAGAATTCTTAGAAGGACTTATGTAACTTCCGCTCATTTATTTAACAAAAAAATTATTTTTTTTTCTATCATATTCACTAACCCAAAAATAATTGCACTTACAACTGTAATTACAAATAAAATAATATGTTCAGCAGCAAAGTTAAGAATATTCCCAGCAGCGTTCAATATAAAACCAACAATTGATGCAATAACTCCAGGTAAAGCTGCGGCAGATTTTTTAGATAGTTCCCATAAATATTTTGCTAATTTTTTTAAACCATCCTTAACTTTTTCTTGTATAGAATTATTATCATTCGGGGGTTTATCTGGTTTATTTGGAGTAGGAGTAGATTTCAATGAATTTGATATAGCTAAACCTATTGTTGTGAATACCATAGTTACAGCTGTTAGAATTGAAAGAATTGTTATACCTTCTAACTTAAATAATAATTTTATTCTATCTTTCAATGATATTTTAGAATCTGGTTTTATTATTAAATCTTTAAAAATAACTTTTAATTTTTTAATATGATTAAGATCATATGATTTTAATAATATATCTCTTTCTTTTTCCTGAAATTCTTTGTTATATTTTAAATCATCAATTTCTTTTTCTAAAGATGACTTTCTGCTTTCATAATCAGCTTCCTCTATTACTTGAAGATCTCTATTTAATTCTAATTGTTTTAATTCTTCATTTGCATTAGTTAATTCTTTTTCTAACATGGTTATTTTAGAAAATCTCATCTTAATATTAGCAATTTCACCAGCTGATTCTTGCATACCTTTAATTTCTCTACGTGCTTGTTCAGGAAATGCTTCTAATTCATCATCAGTTAAATCAAGTAATCCTTTTTCTAATAGATGTTGTATTTGATTTGTTCCAGTACGAGATGTATCTAAAGTACTATTCATCTCTTCTTCTGAATCTCTTAATCTATCAATTTGTTTTTCTAATACTAATTGTAATTGACTTGAATCATTATCAATTTGTTGAATATCTCTTCTCGTTGTTTCTGGTGTTGAAGTTCTTAATTTATCTAATCGATCTCCATACTCTTCCAAATTCTTTCATATTATCATTTCTTTCTTCTTGTGTAACATCAGTTATTTCATTACTATTACTTACTATTTTAATTCTATCTGGTTCTAATTTTTCCAAAGTTGATTCTGCTAATATTTTGTTTAGTCTTGTCCTTTGATTAGTGATATCAATATAATAATCACCATCAAAATGATAATAATATTTACCTTTTAAAAGTTTTAAATCTCCTACTAAACATTCGGCATCTCTATAATTTATATTATACCCAGATCTTTCAAATACAGGTTTGAATTTATAAATATCTTCATTATAATCTAATCTCTTTTTTTACTAAATGTGGATTTACATTTTCGGGATTTATTCTCTGTTCATCATTTCTATCAAATTCATCTGTTGATGGGGCTTTAGAACCACTATCTGCTGGATTAGAATTATACGCTGATTCGTCATCATTATCAATATTAGTTTCATTAAAATCAGGTTGTGGTTCATCACTTATACCGGGGGTGTCACCAAAAGTATCCATTGGAATATCTTCTTCCATTTATATAATAAAAAATTAAAATTAAAAATATAATATTCCTCCTATAACAATTCCTATACAAGTTAAAGCTAATTTAGCATTTTCATGGGATTTATTATCATCATTTAGTTTAATTATTTCATGTTGAATATTATCAGTTTTAATATTTTCTGATGTATTGTAATCTTTTATTTTAGAATCATTATTTAATTTAATATTATTAGTTTTAGTTTCTGTTGATTGAATATGTTTTTTATTTTTTTCACCTTCCATTAATTTTGGAGCAGTAATTATCTTTTTATATATATCATTTAATCCAAATGAATTATTTATTGTTGCAGTTTTAATTAGATTATTATAACCAATTATATTTCCCATCTTTAATACTAAATCATTAGAAATAATTAATAGATTAGGACCTATACAATAATTTAATCTAATATGTGATTTATCTAAGTAATTTTGATATCTTACAATGTTTTCTGGAATCGATCTATTTTTATCATTATGAATGGAATCTTCAAATAATACTTTGAATTGTTTCTGCGAATCAAATGAATGTATCATTTCCAACTATTGGTGATCTTGTTGAACTTGCGCACCTAAAATACATATCAAATAAGTTCTAATTGATTGATTTATTCTTTGTATGCCCGATTTTGTAAAACCTTCACTATTTTCTAAAATAAAATTAATCCAACCATTATTATTATCAATTTTATAATTATGATAAGCTCCAATTCTATGCATATAATCAATTCTTTTTATTTCATACTGTTCACCAATACCTTGCAATTTACCATGCGCTCTAAAATCGGAATTAATATTTAAAAATAATTAAATTCATAATAATTAAATTCATTACATATTTTATAAAACTTAGATAGATTAATATTATTATCCAATTCTTTAAAATATTTAGATCCGGGTAAAGGACATTCTAATTCATTTAATATTATTCTGATTTGAAAATATGTGTGAAATCTAAATATTGTGTGAATTAATTTTAAATCAGAATATTTCAAATTTTTATCTAAGTTATTTAAATGATCATTCCAAATTATACCACAACCAGTTGTTGCACAATAAACAGCAAAATTTAATTGATTCTGCCAATATTTCATATTAGATTTTACTTTATATATATGATATTCATCTCGAGTAAAAGTAACTTCATATCTGCTAAATATATTTTCCATTTTAGAAATAAAAAACTGTGATTCAGTAACATAAATCTCTAAATAAGTTAATGAAATTAAACTGAATTTTTATATGTAATATTTTTAATCAAATCTATTGCAGGAATATTATATTTAATTGATTTATTATATTGGAAAGCTTTTGGAAACCCCATTTATATAAGTAAAAAATTAATAATTTATTAATTCTTTTAATAATTTATCTTGTTCTTCAACTGTAATATTACCATTTAAACTCATTATATAATCTAGTGTATTCTTTAATTTATTAATTTCTTTTATATTAGTTTTAATTTTTTCTTTATTACTTTATATATTTAATTTTGAACTTATGCCGGTTAATACACTTGATTATAATCCGAACACACCAATTGATATAGCTAAAGGTGTTAATGGACTGAATATTGCTAGAAATGTTATTACAGAACTAATTGTAACCGAACCACTGATAATAAGATAATATATAATTTTACTTTTTAAATATTTTTTCTTTTTTATCTTTAAGTCACTTTCAAATTCTAATATTTGTTTTTCTAAATATATTTTTAATTTAGTTTTACTGATATCATGATGAATAATATTAACACCATCAACTTTATCATCCATTTATTTAGCAAAAAATTACTAATTAGTAAATTTATAAGCAACAAATATAACTTTAACTGTTCCCCCTAAAATCCAAATTATTCCATATTTCTTCTGTTCATTACTTGGGGTATAATAATCTGATATTGTAGGTTTATGTAGATGTAATTTTTCTTTATTGGTTACTGCGTTTTATAAACTCATTGCATCATCAACTGATTGAAAATCTCTATGTGAAATCTTCTGATTACATAATTCCTTGTTAATATAATCCATATAGTTTTGTCTTTTTTCTCTGTATTCTTCTGCAGCTTTATTATATTTTTTTTAAATTATATTTATATTTAAGTTATGTCTTTTTTGTTCTGTTAATGAACCATTTTTATCAATATGTATAAATAAATAACCACCACCAGTAAATGCTAAAGCGTTAACAATTGCTGATCCTAAAATAGTTATAATTGCAGAAGCCATTTATTTAGCAAAAAAATATGCATTTATATGGGAGGAATATATTTTTGTTTTTCCAAATAATCAATAGTTAAATTAGATAAAGTAACTGCTAATGTTAATTTTAAAATATCATTAATATCAAATCTATCAACATTAACACTTCCCATTTTAAATACTTTTTTTAATACCATTGTATAACCAACAGTTCCAACTGATAATAATGCTCCATTATATAAACCAGTTATTATCCACTTATTATCACTCATTTATTTATAAAAAAATTACTATCTTCAAAATATTTAGTTATCTTATTTATGATTAATTCAACATTTATTTCAATACTAGTTTCATTTTCATATATTACAGTTATTATTCTTTTAATATCATCAATGATAAAATCTTCATCTAATTCATAAAATCTTAAAGACTCGGTTATCTTTTCTACATAAAAAGTTTCTTTATCTATTGTTTTTTCATACTCAAATGTTGTTTCATTAGAAAATGCAATATTTTTAATATGTGTTATTACATCATTAATGTTAAATTTCATTTCTTTCTCATGTTTAAAATCAAATCCAAAACATATACTCGATCCAACAGTTATATTCATTTATAAAGTGAAAAAATTACTCTTTACATCTTATAATTAATTCATAAATTATAGGAAAGTTATTCAAATCAATTACATAACCATTATGATTTCTTATTTCTAATTTGAAATTGTTAAATCGTGAAATACAAGGTTTAAAATCAGATTCAGCTAAATTATAATTAATTTGTGTTCCCAATTTTTTAAAATTTTTTTAATGGTATAATATTTGATATACTAGAATTACAAGTTATATCTTTAGTTGCTTCGAAATTTTTGTAGCATCAATTAAATTGCAATAAATATAAAAGTGAAAAAAGGCATTATATTTGAATTACCATCTACGTTTCCTGTAACAATATCTGGTGCAATTCCTAACAATTTAGCTAATGGTTTTCTCACCATAAATGAATGTTGACTTTCATCATGTAACTTTATTTTAATTTTATTTGTGCTATCACTTTTTATAAATCTAATTAAAAATTTATCTTCACTTCTAATTTTCAACCGTGCTCTTCTATTAATTTCTTGCGCTAGTGTTTCTAAATTATATAATCCTGGTTTTAAAATTAGATGAAACCATTTATTTATATTTCTAAAATGAATTAAAAAAATATTATGATCAATAGTTTTACTCGATACATTATAAAAAGAATTACATAAACTTCCATTTACTAATTCTAAATCAACACAATTCTTAAATTCTCTATCTAATTGTACTAGTAAATTATGAGATTTATAATTTGTAAGTTTTCTAGAATCAACATGTATTCTATATTCTTTTAATTCTACCATTTATTTTACATGTTTTATTCGAAATCTATTTCATGGTGGCCTTCTTCATTCTTATCTTTGTATACAAAATAGAAATCGCCTGAACATAATTCTTCTAAATCTTCACTTGATAATCTATGAAATCTATCTGGTAAATATGTTCTGAATTTATATGTATTTCCTTCTAATCCTTCATATTCTAAGTGTATAACTAATTTATCTCCATATTTGTTAGTAACTGTAACAATATTTGTAATTAGATATTTCTTATGGATTATTAATTCTTTTAACTTCTTAAATTTATAATCTACTGATTTGACATTTGAAGTATTTTTTATTCTATCTAGAAATAATTTGTTGTTCTCACTGTGTGCTTGTTTACTCTCCATTTTAATAACATATTTTTATTAAAATTTGATTAACACGTTAGAATTCTTTTCATTATCTCCTTCTCTTTTGTTTCTTCTCTTTTGAACTTTAGATATACATCTAAATTGCATCCATAAGAAACTGTATGAATTCCATCATCTAAAATATATCCTTTATCATCAAATGGATTCAAACTAACCTTTTCTATCTCTTCAATAAACATTTCGTGATCTTCTGATATTAAACATTTCATCTTATGTTTTCTAACTTCTTCATTGAATATACAATTGATATAATCTTTGAAATGAATATTCTTTTCTACTACACTTTTAGTAATTCCTTTTGTATATATATATAATTCCTTTTAACTTTTTAGTATCATGTTCTTTAGTTTTATATGAATACATTTTAGATCTAATACCAATGAATTCAATCATTTCTTCACCACCTAATTCATCCTTAAACTTCCCGGGTCGCTTTTTATTATCATTGTTAAACAATTCATGATTTTTAGGATAGTTACTAAAATCGAAATGATGTTTTAATGTTTTTAAATCATCAGTTATGTTATTAGTTTTTATCTTTAATATGTAACTGTCAGTATCAAAGTATAGAATTTCTATATGCTTTTCTCCAAAATGAGGTTGTAATACATTATAATAGAATTCATACATCAATAGCTTTGATATTTCTAAAACTGAAGCACCAACATAGATTGGTTTATTAAATTTCATAGAAGTTCTTCTCATTTTAACTGCAGCTAAATTTTCATCAAATATTCTGTTACCTAAAAACTTAGGATATGATTGTAAATGCCTTATCCTTTTACCATTACTAACTAACTCAATATCATTTCTATTTCTAATATTTTCACAAGTCTTACCATAGAATGCATTGTTCATTAACTTGAAGAAATCTTTCTCAAAATCAGTTTTAGCTTCAGTTCTCTGTTTGGTGTCAAAATCTATATATTTTTCTAACCATTTAGATTGACTGAATGAAATCTATGTACTTTTTTTAGAACCATTCCTTGATTCAAATAAAACTTCAACATTCTATAATGTACTACATAATTATATTTATCTTCCTGAGTTACCATTAACTTTTCTGTATGAATATGATTTTCGGGTTTAATTCTTTTTTGGTAATTTGATAATTCTTCATGAGTTACAGTTTTATGTTCAGGGCAGTATGCTAGATTTCTAGATTTAAATTTAATATGTTCAGGATATTCTAAATCTACAACAAAGAAGTAACCAATATCTGAATCATCTGCAATATCTAGGATTCTTTTATTCCAATCAAATTTATCATTATTTTCATGTTGTAAAACTTCACTTATTTCAAATACTCCATAAGGTTGTGGTTCCATCATTGCCCAACCATACAAATTATTTGCATCTATATATAATAACTTATATACAGGGTTATCATTTACATTGAAATATCTATCCCCTAATACACCTGAAACTCCTCTTATAGATTTTTCAAATAATAATAATTGATCTATATTAGTTAACAAATCCATTTTTATATCCGTAAATTTTAATCCACAATCCCAAGTTAAACCTGGGCTAGAATAACAATGGCAATTATCAATATTGAAATATTTTGGGTTTACATCTCTAAACCTTCCAAATATATCCGATAATAATAATACATCTGATTTTAAATATAAATCTACTAATTGTCCATGATTTTTCATTCCAAAATGATTCCAAATATTCAATGTTCTATTATATACTTCATCTTTAACATATTCAGTTTTTAATTCATCATAGAATTGTTCTTTCAATAATTCAGTTATATTAAAATAATTATGATTTTTATAGAAAGAATATGGAATTGCGCCTTTATATCTCATTAATTGGAAATCATCATTATTTGGATAGTTTTGTTTTAATATTTTTAATTCATCATCAACTAATGATTTTGAAGTTATCTAATGAACTATTTAAAAATCTATATGAATCTATAAATCTTACGCAACCAAATTGGAATGATATATAATTCTCAGATATTCTAGCTAACATTTTAAATTTATAAGTTGGTATTTTATCTTTTGATCTATTTGAATTTAATCTTTCTATTTCATTATTAATTTCTTCTATTTTATGGCATAACTGTTTGATAAATAAATGTGCATCATATCCTGATAGATTATGAAATATAACTGGAAGAAAATTTACTTTTTTGGCTTGTAAATTGCAATTCTCATGCGCAGCGCCTCTAAACTTTCCATTCAAATGATCATAGTCTCTTACTTTTTTATCTTTATAATTAAATATCTTTTCACAATAATAACATTTACCCGTAAACACAAATGCTTCTTTATCTTCTTCTGTCATAATTATTTCTTTATTTGTATTCAATAATTTACTAAATCTTATTTCATATTCAATTAATAAGTCACAAAAATGATTGATAACATTTTCATTTCTATAATGATAATATTCACTTTCAATTAGTTCTGGATAATCAGATTTAATATATAACCCGAAAGCAGCAGCTGATTGATGAATCTTTTTAATTGTATTTGTTTTTGGTGGTTCATCTGAAAAATCATTTTCATTAGAATTTAATTTCTTTCTTTTATAATATATTTCTTTTCTATCTTGATCAGTTAATTCTTTATTTAATGATTCAAAATCTCCATATATTACAAATGGTACTTTATTTTTGTAATCATATTTTTTGAATTCTAATATTTTATCTTTTTCATTTGGTAAAACTAATTTACAATAATCATGATTATCACATAATTGTTTATGATTTAATAATGTACTTTTATTACTGAATCTATGTAAACATTTTCTACATATATTTTACGATGATGATCACTTTCTGTTCTAAAGAATAAATCGATTTGTTTAATCCACACATAATGATTTTCATAATATAACATATCTATAACATCATTTGAATCATAATCTTTTGATAGGTATAAAGGTTCTAATGTTAATTGTTTTATATTGTTGCCTTTTGTTTTTGGTAATTTGATTAAATCAAATACATTTATTCTCAAATTATTATCTCTTTCAATTTTGGGATATTTTTAATTCTAACTGGATACTTATCTATCTTATAATTATTTTCAAATGGTTTATAATTTGTTAATCTAAAACTATGTGTAATATCTTCTGTTGGATGTAAGCAACTTATAATTGTCCATAGAAAACATTTATCATCAAAATTTTGTACATTTATAACAGCATTAGTTTTAAATGGTAGTTTAATATAACTTGATGCTTCAATATCTGGTTCTTTATAATATGATACATTATTTTCATCTATTGGTTTTGATTTAGTTAACTTATTATATTTTGTGTTATACACATGTAAAGTCATAAATATTATTTCATCAAATATTAAACCTGATCCTTCAAAATATTTCTCTTCTATTTTAGTTTTTACTTCATTATAACATTTATCTAATTTATCATCTATATGTTGTTTTGAAATAATATGTTGTGAATGGGAATTCATATTATATATTGGTTTATCTTCAGATTTTATAAATTTAACTTTTGATGAAATACTTATTTTAGGATATTCAACATCAGTGATTATTTTTATAATATTTTTCATATTTTCTAAATGTTTTTTATTTTCTTCTAATGTTTTTCCTTTATGAAATTTAAACTCGATAGCTGCTGGGCCAATATCACTTTTAAATGCTTCGGTTATGTCTATATCTTTTTTATTATCTAATGAATTAATATAATTTCTTACATCTTCCATGTATGGTCTTTTATTGTTTAATTTATTTCTTATTCTTTCAATTGTCTTATGTTTCTTATCATTATCAAAATAATCCTAACCTAAAATATCATTATTCTTATTTCTAATATGACTTTTAGATTTTAAATGTTCATTATAATATCTTTTATCACTGAATGATTGATTACATGTATCACATTTGTATATTTCTTTTTCATTCTTTAATTCATCTAATTTAGTTTCTAATATATGATCTTCATATTCTAATTTCAATTTATTCTCTAAATGTGTTTTAGTTTTATTGTGTCTTGATTTTTGGGATTTATCTATATTGATTTTACATGTTGAACAGTAGTACTTATTTGTTTCCATTTTAATACTAATTTTTTCTAAAATTGATTTTACACATTTTATTCATTTAGAAGTTATTCATTTATATGTTATTCATGTATTATATATATGAATTATTACAATCACACTTTACTCACACTTTTAATGTTTAAAAATCTAAATCATACAAATATTTATATTGAAATATGTTTAAAATATATCTATATATCTATTTATAAGAGCTCGACCTCCGACCTCTGATCTAAAAACGCCATTTACTAATTTTTAACTTAGTTTAACTTTTAACTTAGTAACTAACTTTTAAGAGTAATAGGGGAATGTGGCTTTCATATCAAAGGTTGAAAGAGTTAGTGAGTAAAAAATAACAATAATTAGTCGCGCACACTCCTAATTCAACTGGAAATTATTGTTATTTTCATTTTTACGAGCTCGACCTTTCGACCTTTGGTATGAAAGCCACATTCCCCTATTACTCGAAACAATTCTGGAAATTGATAAATTCGCACAGCAATTCTAACATTCCAACTGACAACGTCACCCTTACATCCAATGACTTTTTTGATCACTTCGCTGACCTAAACGCTCACAATGAGACCGAAGTTTTGGATACGGAAACAGATCTACTTTTAGACGATATAGATGACTCTATGCTTAATGCTGAAATAACTATGCTAGAATTAAATAAAGCTATTCCTTCCTTAAAAAACAACAAAGCTACCGGTATGGATCTAATTTGTAATGAAATGATGAAAAATTTCGATGATAATTTACGCTCATTCTTTCTTCAACTCTTTAAGATGGTATTGATGAGTGGCATTATCCCAGAAAGCTGGACTATAGGCACTTTTAAACCGATATTTAAGAATAAAGCCAATATTGATTGTACGGATAATTATAGAGGTATAACGCTAGTTAGTTGTTTAGGCAAACTTTTTACAAATATCCTTAATAATAGATTAACATGTTTTATGAATGTAAATAAACTTTTAAGTGAAAATCAAGCAGGATTTAGAGCGGGGTATTCTACTACCGATCACTATTCCCACTTAAGTCTATTGTTGAGCTATACCTTAATCAAGGTAGACATCCTTTCTGTAGTTTCGTAGTCTTCCGCAAGGCCTTTGACTCCGTATGGAGAATTGCTTTATGGAAAAAGATGATGGCTTTAGGTATAAAAGGTCTCTTTTTTAACACCGTGCATTATGATTTAACAGAATGTGATTTTAAACCTTGCATTTCACAATTTAATAATTTTAAGTTAGAAATTAAAAATCATAATGGTTACTTAATTGATTTAAATAACTTTCCTGTGGTATATGAATTAGTTGTAAGATGTAACGAATAATTAAAGATTTTTTAATAATAATAGATATGAATATAACAGTAGGACCGAGTATATGTTTTGGGTTTGATTTTAAACATGGTAAAGAAATGAGAATTAAACTAAATGATGTAATTACTGATATTAAACGTAAACCATTTAATAATGCATCAATGATTAATAAAGAAAATTATAATATAGAAAAAGTAACTGATTTAATCAAAACATCTTTAGAATATTATGAATTAAATGAGGATGGAATTATCGATGATATTAAAAACATATTATCTAAAATATATGATAATCATAAAAGTAGTAATGAAATAAATGTTGAAATAATTATAACTAAGATAACTAAATATTTTGAAGAAGGTGATTTTTTTTGATAAATCAATGAATGATAATAAGTGGATCATAACTGGTTTATATAATGGAGCATTACTGTCAGTGGGAATGGTTGGTCATACAATGTTATTGAAGAAAGTATTTAAAATGGGTAATATTAATGTTGATAGATTTGAAATCAATGATATTTCAAAATTAACATTAGCAGTTACTTTATCTAATTTAACCATTGATTATTTAGAAAAACAAAAATATATTCCTCCTATTAACGCGTAATTTCTTTGTTAAATAAATGGCACCTGCAATTATAACTATTGTAGGGTCGGCAATTGTTAACGCTTTAGTATTTACAGGCGGTGGTTATTTATTCAAGCATATTGATAAAAATGGTTCATTTTCAGAATAAAAAAGACATAACTTAGCGTTAGAAAAATATAATAAAGCAGCAGAAGAATATAGAGAAAAAAGACAAAACTATATGGATTATATTAATAAAGAATTATATAACCAAAATATTTCACATAGAGATTTTAAGTCAGTTGATGATGCTATGAGTTTATATAATGCAGTAACAAATCGTGAAAAATTACATCTATATAAACCTAAATTATCAGATTATTATACACCAAGCAGTGAACAGAAGAAATATGAAATAATTTGGATTTTAGGTGGAACTGTTATTGTTATATTTGTAGCATATAAATTTACACTTAATTATTTATTATTTTTTGTTAAATAAATGGATGATAAAGTTGATAATATTGATATCATTCCTCATGATATAAATAAAACTAAATTAAAAAAATATTTAGAAAAACAATTATTATAATTAGAAAATGATTTTAAAGTTAATAAGAAAAATATTTAAAAAGTAAAATTATATATTATTTTATTATTAGTGGTTCAGTTACAATTAGTTCTGTTATAACATTTTTACCAATATTCAGTCCATTAACACCTTTAGCTATATCAATTGGCGTTTTAGCTTTAAGTTCAAGTGTTTTAACCGGAATAAGTTCAAAATTAAATATAAAAAGTAATAAAGAAAAAATTAAATCAAATAAAAAAGAAATAAATAAATTTAAAAAAAATACATTAGATTATATATTAAGTTTAAATGGTAATATAACAATTGAAAAGCAGGATAAATTATTAAAAGAATTAATAAATTATTAATTTTTTATTAAATAAATGGTAGATAGTTTTCCAAAAGCTTTCCAATATAATAAATCAATTAAATATAATATTCCAGCAATAGATCTTTATAAAAATATCACATATAGAAATGAAGTTTTAAATTCATTTATTAATTTAGATATTTATGTTACTGAAACTAATAATTTTAATGTTAAATGGAAAATATATTTAATGTATATACAATTAATTTTACAAATTTAAATGAGGCATAACAATGGTTATCAAAATCTAATATGAAGTATTGGCAGAACCAATTAAATTTTGCCGTTTATTGCGCAACAACAGGGTGTGCTATAAGATGGAATGATCATTTAAATAAACAAAGTTTATCATTAATATTATCACTTTTTATATTTCAAACATATTCTCAAATAAAATTAAAATTAAATGAATTAGAGTGTCCTTCACCAGGATCTAGATATTCTAAAGAATTAGATAATAATATTAATTTTTCTGAGTTCTATAAAATCTGTAATGAATTTAATATTAATTCAAATAATTTCAAAGCAAAAATTGGTACAATGGGTGGATTAGGAATATTATATACTAAAGAATTTGGTAAAATGATAACAAATTCGGATTTAAGAACACTAAATTGGAATGAATTACCAAAATATTATAATAATATACAACAACAAAATAATGATGGATGGATTAATTTCATATTAGAAAATAGTGAAGGTTTTACAAAATCAGGCATACAAAGAATAAATCAATCTATTCGAATATATTTAATTTGTATTTTAGGTGCACAAGTTGAAACAATATCACCAATATTTGGGATTAATAATACTTCATTTGATGCGCAGAAACAATTCAAAGTATTATTTGAAGATTCTATTCATAATGATAAAAATAGATCGATTCCAGAAAACATTGAAAGATATCAAAATTATTTATCAGATAAATCTCATGTAAGATTTAATTATTGCGTAGGTCCTAATTTATCAATCATTTCTGATGATTTAATATTAAAAATGAGAAATATAATTGGTTATAATAATTTGATTAAAACTGCAATAATAAATAATAAGTTTGGGTTAAATGATATAAATAAAAAAATTATCACTGCTCCAAAATTAATGGAAGGTGAAAAAATCAAAAAGAATATACAAACAACTGAAATTAAAACTAAGAATATTAAATTAAATAATGGTCCTAAATTAAAAGATTACAATACATCAGAAATATAAAAACTGATAATATTCAACATGAAATAATTGAAACTAATAATGATAATAAATCACATGAAAATACTTAATTAGCTATAACTTGTATAGGAATTGTAATAGGAGGAATATTATATTTCAAATTGTAAATTTTTTATTTTATAAATGGAAGGTGTAGAAGGAATTCCAATGGGAAGACACGGGAAATAATAATGATGGATATATTGATGATGATTATAATGATGTAGGTGTTAATGAAACTAATATTGATAATGATAGAATGAAATATAATTCTAATTTACCAGATAGTGGTTCTAAAGCCCTGTCAACAGAGGAGTTTGATAGAAGAACTAAATCGAGTATAAATACTGAAAATGAAATTCTAGATTTAGTAAAACAAAATTTAGAATATAGTGAATTTATTCATATATTCAAACCTTTATTTGAAAAATCTGGATATAATATAAATGATAGTGGTGCTAGACTTTTAGTAAAAGATTTGAAATTTTTAGATGGTGAATATTATTATCGTTTGAAAGATAATTCGGATTATTATATTAATATCACTTATAAAAATCAAAATAGAATATTAGCAGAATCAACTTTGCTTAAGTTAGAACCATCTAGAATTAAAAGAATAATTAATAGTAATGAAATCAAAAATGTTACACAAGAATAAAGAAATCAAAATATGCGAGTATTTAAACAAAGATTTGATAAATTATTTAAAGCAATCAAAAATAATTTAGAAACAGAAACAACTTCTGAACAGAATACAACTTCCAAAACTAGTAAACTTAAATCGAATAAAGTTCCAAATGAAAAACTTTTACTTAATGGATTACTTGCAACAGATCAAGAATTAGAAGAATTAGATACATTTTTTGATAATGCAATTAGAGAAATTACTAGTATAAGACTTGCATCTGTTAAAATTGCACATGATAAAAGTATAAGAGATTTTAAAATTAAAACTTTAGAAAATGAATTAACTGATGCAAATAAAGAATTAAATCAATAAAAAGTTAGATTTAGAACAACAAGTAATTGATGAAATAGAATATAGACAAAAAGTATTAAGTTTAGAAAAAGCAATTGATAATTTAAAAGATAATTTAGAAGTACAGACAGAAGAAATTAAATTTTTATCAAAATCATATGATTATTGTATAAATAGATTAAAAGTTATTATTAAAGAGTTAATAATAAAACCAGTTTCTGATATATCATTGAAAGATAGAATAAAATTACTATTTAAACTAGAAGGTTTAACGATTCTATCAATTCTAACAGCTGTAACTATGGTATTTACAACAATTGGTTTAGCTATTTCAAATTCTTTAAAATCTAGACCAAATCCTAAACCACCTGATGAACCCCCAAGTCATAATTCTATACAAAATAAAGTTAAAGATGGTTTGAAAAAATTAGCAAAATATTTATGTTATATATTTATTCATTTATGTTAAATATTTATATTTTTTTTAACTTTAGCAGATATACTAATTTCAGGATATTCTACGTCTGTAATTACTTTTATAATATTTTTCATATTTTCTAAATGTTTTTTATTTTCTTCTTATGTTTTACCTTTATGAAATTTAAACTCGATAGCAGTTGGTCCTGTATCACATTTATATATTTCTTTTTCATTCTTTAATTCATCTAATTTAGTTTCTAATATATCATCTTTATATTCTAATTTCAATTTATTTTCTAAGCGAGATTTAGTATCATTATGGCTTGCTTTTTGAGATTTATCTATATTGATTTTACATGGACAGTAGTACTTCTCATTAGCTTCCATTTTAATAACAAATTTTTTTATTAAAATTGATTTTATACTATTCGAAATCTATATCGTGGTGCCCTTTTTCATTCTCACCTTTATATATGAAAAAGAAATCACCTGATTATAATTCTTGAGAGAAGATACTTGCTAAATGCTAAAAATGAGTGTTGATAGAAAATCTTTGAAACGCAAGGTGGCCGAGGCAGAACGTCAGCGTAAACGTAGTAAAGATCAGAAAGAGATCTTTAAAAATCAAATCGAATCAAAAGTTCTAAAGAAAATGATCTTCTCGATGTTATGAAACAAGTAGTAAGCTGCGGTGCCAGTGCTGACCATAGACGACATACTGGAGTCTTGAACTCTTGTAGGACATAAGATGAATAACAAAATGAAATATAGCTGCAAAGCAGCGATAACGGGTTTTCTGGATGTATGTGATCGAAAGGAAAAATTAATTACCGGGAATTCGATGGAAAAAATAAAATGAGATGATTTGGATATTATCGGAGCAATCCTCTTTTTGGTTGAATGGTCTAACCCCAGTATAGTTCCCCGTGATTTGGAAATTCTCGGAGCCATCCTTTATTTACTTACTAAATGACGTCACAGACTGTTATTTCGCCGGTGCTTGTTGTCTAACAATTCAATTCAATTCTTTATTTACAGTAACCTAATAAGTAATTTTAAGTTTCAAATAGGATGGAAAGTACATTCAGACAATCTGTTGGTTCAGAGAGACCGTTATTACAGTATCATTTTATACATTTCGTTTCGAAGCTGTCAGTTGCCGAATCTGAATGAAGATGAATTTTATTTGACGAAATCGGCGGAAAATATATAATAATAATAATAATCAACAGAATTTCAAGAGGGTTTTCGACGAAAGTCTGAAAACCCTAAATATAGCTGCAAAGCAGCGATAACGGGTTTTCTGCACAGTCATTGAATCCTGTTCAATGGTTAATACAGTTTTATAAGAGGAAGCTCGACAAACAGTCAATTAGACCTTCTTGAAACCATGGACAACTGAACCAGATGTCCTATTTGACTCTAGAAAATCGACTGTTAGGCGATAATTACTCTTTATGATTTTGACAAAGCATTTAATAAGGTACAACATCAGCCATTACTAAACAAGGCTATTAGGAAACAGTATCAATGATAGGTTGCCGAAATGGCTCAGCATTATCTCTGAACGAAAACTTGTAGCTGAAATCAACGGAACGCTTCATCTTGGGTTAAGTCGTTCTAACTAGTCGAGTCACGCAAGGTAGTATCCTAAGTCGTCTTCTGTTTAATGTCCTGACAAATGACATGCACAGTTATCCAAAATATACCAGACCGAGTAAATTTCCAAAACGACCTTAACACGCTGTTCGACCAAAAAACTTAATGATCCGACAAGAAAATCTTGTACGCTTTTTGTTTGAACCAAAACTTTTCTTCATTCTGAAAGCTATGTTATTGTTGAAATGAAAAACTTTTTGTCCCGGCAAAAAAATTTGGTTGAGCGAAAACAATTTTTTCGAACGAATGTTTGAATGAAAACAATTCTGTTCGATTGAACGAAATACTTAATACTTTTGGTTCGGAGAAAAAACTTTTTACAATATACTTGTTCGAACGAAAAACTTAATGTTCTGAAAAGAAAATTCTGATCAAATTCAAACGATTCTGTTCAATCGAACAATTGTTCGAACAAAAATCCTTTCGTTTGGACAAAAAAAAGTTTGTTCAACTTTGTTCTAACGTTTTTTTCGAATTGGTTCAATCGAACAGAATATTATTGGTTGGAACGAAAGGTCTTTTTTCAAGCGAAAGGTCTTTTGAACGAAAAAAAAAGATATTTCTGGTGCTCCGCAGTAACTTAAAGCCGGACGTAGGTCAGCCTTGTGACGCGATGCGATCCTCGCGTTGCATCGCAAGTTTCGGTGCAAGTCGTGTCGCATCGCAGAAAGGTAGAACACGTGCGACTCCTTGTGACTGGCGTTGCTGAAAGTCGCAACCCGTTGCAAGGGAGCGTAGGTCGATGAGTCGTTGCGACATAATCGTCGCTGGCGGTCGCAGTGATAGGCGTCGCAGTGAATCACAAGCCGTCGCAAGGCCGACCTACGCCCTGCTTAAATCATAAGAAATTAATGAAATACCAGTTTCATTTATGATGAAAAAACTCAAATGAAAAGTCTGGCTTATAAAGCTGTCTGCTCAGACGAAATTTTCCAAAAAATCTTCATTTTTGGCAATAAAATTGATAATTGTGATTGATCGTTGCAAGTCACAACCAGTTAATCACTCATTAACATGCATTTTAATAAATCTTGAATCCTCCTTTACAGTGAACTTAGCTTTAACCTAGTAGAGGCTACTAGCCTATGTAGGCCTATGTATATGCGTAGGCCTAAAAATCTGGACAGATTGGTCGTAGGCCCATTGAATAACAACCCACCTAAATATCGTAAATTTTGTTTTGAAGTTCAATCCAATGAGTCCGTTAATAAACGCAACAATTATACTGTGTTTGTTTAGTAAAGCTCAGTACCGGTAGGCCTAAAGCCGCGTAAAACTCGATAAACACTTCAAGCGACACAGCGAACGATCTCCTTTCCCCCACAGCGAACGCTTACTCCGAATGTCAAGTGTGAGTCCAGCATACGGAAAGAAGTGTGTTATATACTTGTATTTAGTAAATACCTTGTGCATTTGACAATGATCGGTATGTACTGTAGGAAATATAGAGTATTGATGGTATTGATATAGAGGTTGAAGCCCGCGGCCGAATAAAGTAATATATTTTTTTTATTTTGATACCTCGTCGACATAACAGCTTTTCTCCGCTATATCTCTTCGGCGTGTTTAGTTTAGGCCTACGATTCCCCGGTACACTTAAGATTTATCTTAGTAAATACACGGTTAATTCGGTAAAGAAAAATAGGTATTGTTATTATGGTTATTATATGGATTGTATATGAAACAGCGGTAAGGTAACAAAGCCTATGTTCTTTTGGTAAAAATAGCGTGGAAGAAAATAATAATAATAATCTCGCGGATATCAATAGGGTTTTCTGTGAAATAACAGAAAACCCTAAATATAGCTGCAAAGCAGCGATAACGGGTTTTCTGCACATCCTCGTTCGTATTCTTGATCTTGTCTGAATACTGTGTCGACAATCGGAAGTTAGAATCCTGTTCAACTGTCAAAACGGTTTTATAAAAGGACGGTTACAAACAGCCAATGAGGCCTACTTTGAAACCATGGATGACTGGACCAGATGGTTATTTGACTCTGGAAAATCTACTGTTAGGCCTCAATTAGTCTTTATGGATTTCAAAAAAGCATTTGATAAGGTCCAACATCAGCGATTACTAAATAAGCTATTCGGAAACGGTATCAATGATGGGTCGTTTAAATGGCTCAGCAGATTTCTCTGAACGAAAACAGGTTCAGATTAGGAGAAGATTATTTTATTTGAATGAAGATTACTCATTGTAACGAAAAGACTATTTAGTTCGACCAGAATTTTGCTCTTTGGAAGGAAAAACGCTTCAATCGAACAACATATTTGCGGATCCGCGGAACGACAATGTAAAGAAACACGTTGATTATCGATCTTTACAGCTCAATAGTGCTTATGATATTCATAATATTCAGAGTAGTAAATATCATGTGGATCGGTACATCGGTGCACCGATGAAGAAATGGGTAATTGTTAAAATTACTGTTTGAAGACCGCGACTGAATGTGAAGGCTTGCAGCAGTAAATTTTTTTATTTACACTTGAATTGATAATTGAAGTGAGGACAAGCCTGCGGATGATTTCGGCATTACGACTCTAAAAAACATGTCGCCTCATTGAATGGGGCTCAATTTTCGAAGTTTACGGCCCGACAGTGCTTTTGTAACGTTGATTCATCAAAATTCCCATGCAGTAACTGTAGATCGAAGTGAGTTAAAAGAAAAAAAACGGATTGTATCAAAAACAGCAGTAGTTTGTAGTTTTGACGTCAATTGTCAAATAATAATAATAATAAACACGCGAATATCAATAGGGTTTTCTGTAATGTAACAGAAAACCCTAATTAGATAAGCTAGGTTATCAATTGAGTAGGTCGGCTCTATATACACGTCTTATCCCCCGTAGAATTGACAGTAACCAGGGTAAGAGGGATGTTCGTACAGTGCCTGTCAAGTTAAGACGTGCTCAGAATTCTCTTAGAAAAAAAAACACCAAAACGCTAAGTTTTGCGTCAAAGACGCACATTAAAGATATAGCTTGTATGTTTGATCCAGATTCTGTTTTCGTACTGTCTATTGATGGCAAGGCCACATAAGCAAACATCCATGCTCATGTGCATGGAATATGAGGTCAGACTCACAGACCACGATTTCGTGGTGGCCGGTTCGCACAAACTCACTCCGTCGGTGAATGCAGCATGTGAAATCAGAAGGCGCTTTTACGAAACTGAATCTTTGTAAATCGATTTAAGTTTCACGTTTACGGCACGCGGTTTAGTGAATCGGATTTGATAAATCAACTCGTTTATGGACGCGGTTTAGTAAACTGATTTATTAAATCGACTAACTTGCTCGGCGAGCAAGTTAGTGGCGATTTAGTCAGTGAAATCCAACATGGCGTCCTCTTCGGCCGCGGGCTTGAGACATCTATCGCAGACAATCATCTATCAATAATTCGGTCACCATTGACGCCCATTTTCTTTCGAATCGCAACCTAAGACTCATTTACGAAAAACGATTCGATTTACTAAATCTTTCGGTTTCCGACATCGAATCGGATTTAGCTAAACCGAATCAGATTCAATTTCGTAAAAGCGCCTAAAGCACCAACTGCTAAGTCTGATTTCGAAATTGTTTACTCAGGCCCAATGTATATATGTATCTGAAGTACAAATCATGATTCCAGCAACACTTTCACACATGGTCAGGATGATAGAATAATATAATATTATTATGATTATTAATTGGTATAATTATTTCATTTGTAATTTTAATATTTTGAAGTTTGCATAGTTCACGCTAATATTAAGCTTTGGATTGGTAATATCTGTTGTGTAGGAGAGTTCCATTCTTTCCGTGTCTGCGTGGTTGGATGTATTTCCATGTAAAAAAATCGGATTTTGATGCGTATGGTACGTAATAAATGAATGGTCCCAAAGGGTATCGAATTGAATGGGAGGACCTTCCTCCGGTGCAATAACTTTGCCTAAAATTATTCAGTTTTCTTGTAGTGAATCCGAGGCAATTGATAATTGGCTATCACAATTTTTACAGCGTCAGATTATTGAATTGGCTCACGAAAAAAAGGAGAGTTTATCTCGAACAGTTTTGTAGTTCCCAAAATGGATGGAGGTTATAGACTTATTTTGAATTTAATTCATTTAAATAAGTTTTTGAAATATTGTCATTTTAATATGAACTCTCTTTCTACGGTTCTTAAACTCATGACGCCTGGATGTTTCATGTCATCTTTAGATTAAAAAGATCCGTATTATTCAATACCTATTCGTAAAGAAGATAGGAATTACCTTCGGTTTTATTGGTAAGGCGTGCTCTATCAGTATACTTGTTTACCATATGGCATTTCCTCGGCGCCTTGATTGTTTACTAAGTTAGTAAAGCCGGTTTTGGAATCTCTTCGTAGAAAGGGTCATATTTCAGTAGATTATAACGATCATATCTATTTGCAAGATAATTCGATCAATGAAAATAATGCTAATACTTCAGAAACAGAGCTTCAATTAACAAAAGCTGGATATTTGATACATAGAACAAAATCAGAAAAAGAGGCTAGTACCCGAAGGAAATGGTTTGGTTTTTGGCTTAATTCGCTATCTTGGACAGTTTTCATTACAATTGATAAAGTTATCAAAATCCAAAGTGAATGTCAATCACTTCTTGATTCATTGAAACCCACTTCGTACCAAATTGCTAGAATAATTGGTATCCTGGATTCAGTTTTCTCAGCTGTTCCACTAAGATCGTTAACATTATTGGTATCTTGATAGAGATAAAGTGGTTGGACTAAAAATGTCTGCTGGTGATTTTTCAGCCAAAACGGATTTATCTTTGCAAGCTAAAGATAAAGACGAGAGTTCAGGTGCCCTCTAAATAGAATATTCTGTTTTCTAAATGTGACATGTTTTCAAATGATAAGTGTGTTACTTATTTCGATTTTAGTAAAGCCATTACTGAGAAATAAGACTTTAAAGTGGGATATTTTCACCAGGGTGAGTTTGCTGTAACACAGCAGGTGCGTGTTTGCTGTGAAAAACCCACGATCGCTGACGTCATTGTAGTCAAACACACATTTCCACGCACGTTGTACTACTGAAGAATAACAAACTTTTTGGTGCACTTTATGAATAGTAAAGCTATGGCAAACTAATAGATTTGATCAAATCGGTATAATTAGGAGAATTCCAGTCAAACATAAACTTACAGGTAAGTCTCGTTTAACTTCATAATCAATACAAGTTTCTAAGAACGAGGTCAAGGTTGTTAGAACGAGGTTTCACTGTATCAAGACCTCGATTGTTGAGAGATCATTTGCAATGCCATAAACACTACCAAGATGCAACATGAAAGTGATATATATTTTATTTACTCAAAAACCGATGATTGACAAATCAAGGCAAAATAACTGGGGTATCATCTAAAACCCAATGCAGCTAAATTAACACATTATCAACACTCAATTTCACTTGAAGTTATAGACCTAGGAATTCTCTATACTGCCAAATCGCAAATCTCTCTTGGCAGTACATTAAAACTTGCTTAGTTAGGATTTTGAATCCAGATCAGATAAGTGCGTTCTACTGTTTATCGAGGCATCCATGAACGGGTGTATGAATTAAATTACTTTACAACATCAAATGTTTACACATGTACTGCAAACCATATAGTATTAAAATAGGCACATGATTACTATACAAGTGATCAACCTAATTCAATTCTTTTAAGCCAATGCTTCTTATACCAGTCCACCAACAAATATGCACTGCATAATAGTGGACATACAAATGAGGAACATCTTCACATACCATACACCTCCTGAGGTGTATGGTATGAATACAGTGTGTCCAAGAAAATGGTTCCTCCGAAATGATAAAATATCTAAAATTTTTATATATAAATAAATTTGTGTGATGTATTGGTAATCAGTAATCATATTAAGGAAAATGGGTCATGTAGACCATACCTGGCTGGTTTTAAAATACTAATTATGAAGGGACTTTACTTCGAAACTAAACTTGATAAATTAAATTAGGCTGGCTTATGTCGACAAGCAACGCGATGCCTACCAACGCAACTGAGAGCAACCGCGATCGCAGCCCAGCTTATGTCGACTGCCCTTCGTTCGCAGCAACTGAGGCCGACTATTGGGATACGAGATCCTCCCCATTGCTTCCCTGCTTATGTCGGTTACGATTACTGGCAACTGCAACGGCTCAGATGGTCACGTGATAAGCATTGGGAGAATAAATTTGATTCATTTTGAATTATTGGGAAATCTACTTCTATTAGAAAAGCCATTTCTTTAAGATCTTTATCTTTCTGATTCTGTTTTGAATACAATGTGCTAGCGACATCACACCATGATTCTACCAATTTCGCTTCTAGATCTTCGGTCCAGTCATCTGCTGTGCTGAAAGTTTGGTCTACGTTTCGGAATTTGAAAGTTTATGACCAATTACGAATGACGCTAACTAGCGGTCATAATTTGTTCTATGTATATGCGGTCTCTTATTGGCTGGAACCCTTGCGCTCAGTTCCGTCGCGTCGCATATGAGCTTATGTCGGTTGCGATCGATAGCAACTGTCCGCCTACCGTAGGCCGGAGTAGAGCATGGGCAACTAGCTGGATACGGCTTGCGACGAGTCGGCAGGCATCGGGTTGCCGTCGCAAGCAAGTTTATGTCGAACTGATAGAGCAGCAACTGGCAGCCTCTCATAGGCGGCTAATTGGCGATAAACCCAGTTGCGTCGGTAGGCGTCGCGTTGCTTGTCAACATAAGCCAGCCTTAAGGGATCATTCATTTATTACATACGCATTAAATTTGACTTTTTCTACCTCCCCCTGTAGGCAAAATCGGTCAATTATTCATATACATTAAGCATTACAGTACGCAATTGCACTTACCCCTCCCATAATGCGTACATGAATGATCGTATCAATTAAGGGGATATTGAATCGAGTGACACATATTTACATTAATTATTCCTTGCTTAATTCGTAATCTAAGTTCGTATAACCACCCAATTCGTATAAAAGGTCCCAACTTTTTCCTTCATTATTCCCTTTAATTCCCATCTGATACTTTGAATTGTAGCCGTATCCACGGTCCATTATCTTCGAAACCATTGAAAAGGCGCTAGTAGTTTGAGCATGCAGTGACCACGCGACATATTTTCCCACCAGCAAAGTCTAACACAATGAATAGCCGTGACACACGGCATTTGTTCCAACGCCATGGGAAACAATTATTAGAAAGTTTTCATTTTTAGTTTATACGAATTAATAGATGAATCATTAATTCCACGAATTATACATAATGCATAGAAAATACCAATTACGTCTAATTCGTAGAAAGAACCACGGTCCTAAGAGATACGAATTAAGAGTTAATAGTTTACAAATTAATCATATGACAAAGGTTATATACGATCAGACAACAATAACACCTTAAAATCTTAAGCGTCTCATATTGACTGTAACGCACTGTGTCTAAAATGAACTGTATGTAAACATATGGACAGTTACTTATTGTCGTTAGAATTTTACAAGATTCTCAACATTTTCGACTATGTTCTTTTGATAAAATAATTTTCTTTATTACCAGATCTCTTTGTAATTGATTTGCTTTTTCGAGTGATCATTTCAATGGGGAACCGGTACACCAGCTATCCCGTCAGATGGCCCCACTGAGATATCAGACGTACTCCATCAGAATTAGTTCTTTTTGAAGTAACTTTGATCTCAATTTTCGGTCTTCCAATCCAAAAAATTAGGCAAATCACACATCGAAATAAACTCTAATTAGACTTTCGAGTTCATTTCTGCCACCATTTTCGTATATCATGCATAGAATTTGTGAGATTGTTGTTAGGTTTTAATTGCATTTGAGAAGAAATCTTGACGTCTTACTGTACACTAGCGTACTTATTGAACGTACTTAATGAACGGTCCCTTATACAATTTAGACTGCCGACATGGGCAAATATCCAAGTATTCTACTAATGTACGTATTACAATCGATTCAGAAAAAGATTGTCATAGATTAATAGGCCTATATGATACTAAGGCCTATGTGTTTCGTAATAGCCTATATCAGGAATAATTTTACACTTTCAAAAACTTGCCCTCTTCAATTATACATACTGTACTTACACATTAGCATTTAATAACCAAAAAGACATTCCTTAATTAAATGAGCAAAAAACAATGAAATAGGTCAACACAGGGGATATTATAACTCCCGAATCAGTTTTAAGGCAATGACAAACTAGGCAAATTTCATTGGGAAATCGATTTTTGAGGATTTTGCTTCTGAGAAAATCGAGTAATCTGAATTTGCACGAAGCAAATATGCCAGTATTTTCACACAATTCCTAATCAATAATTGCTAATTTAGCAAGTGCCACCTATACCTAATGATTACACAAACAAATATTTACGGAACCATGTGTATATAACCAGGACATCTTCCTTCGCAATGAATTCCCATTCATATGTCAACCTTTATCTCCAGAATTCAATCACAGGCAAATTACATGGCCCAAAGAAATTTGTATAGCTTTAATAACATATTATATTTCTGAAGGAATATTTTCATATACGATTCAATTCAAACTGATAATTTGTGTATAATGAATTTAATCATGATCCATATAAACCATGATTTATGCGCATAACTCCGCATAATATCCAAGTTATAAAGATTTAATACTTTCAATACACCATTATTTTCTATACTAAAAATTCATGTACAACAGCACAAAGACAAGTAATAAGTGAAAAGAAAAAGTGAAAATATCGATTATGGAGTTCGAATTTAACAAAGAAATCTAATAATAATAATAATATTACTTAAATACGGGACCAATCTATCTACTTTTACTCATTAACACCTCGACTGACAATGCTTCCTCCAGTTTATCCGTTGATTTCTTTTACACAATGCACATTCTTTAACGTATCATATTTCAGGCTGTCCAACTTCTCTCCAACATCGAGATTGGGTCATCATCAACACCTATCATCCGAATGGGTTGAGTCAACAGTCATTTGCAACATCTTACCGGCATCTTCATTATTTGGAAATAAAAAATCTTAAACCTTGACCATCAAACCAAATGAAGGTCCGGTTCATTTCCATTTCTTAATTCTTGGAATATCATCATATGCATCTTGATCTATATTCTACGCAGATTTCTCCTAAAATGAAGAAGTATTAGATTGGTTGATTGTCTGTGCTTTCTATTTGTTATCAAGACATTACTGTTGTCATTAAAACACCATGCCCACTTTCAAATGCTCAACCATCTAACAATTTCAATATTCATCGCCCCTGGTGACCATATACAAAGTCCAATGACCTTGAACTCACCACAATCATCGAACACGTCAGCAGCTACGATTTTTTAATTGACTGGGATAACAAAATATGCCTAGGTACCAATATAATAAGGAAATACTAAGTTATTCTACTATTACGCCCCCTGGTGACCATAGAATAACTAATGAGCTTGAAACTCACCACACTCATAGACCTTGTCATGAGCTACAACTTAACAACTTTGCGATTGTGGTAATAAAATATGCATAGGTACGAATACAATAAAGAAATACTAAGTTATTGTATTATTCATCGCCCCTGGAGGCCATACACAAAAACCAATGACCGTGAAACTCACAAGCATCATGTTATGAGCTACAACTTTCCGATTGATTGTGGAAACAAAATATGCTTAGGTATCAATATGGAAAAACTTTTTTCAACCTACAAATGAGTTCTGATGGCACCAAGATGGCCGCCAATTGTGTGATAATTGTCCTGTCTCAGGTACTTAAGATCTCTTTCCAAAGACCAAGTGCGCTAAAAATCCAGTGTCATCAAAATCATTGACCATGTCATGTTCTACACCTTGCAATTGATTATGGCATCAAATTATGCATAGGTACGAATATAATATAGAAATATTAAGTTATTGTATTATTCATCACCCCTGGTGGCCATAAACAAAAACCAATGACCTTGAAATTCAGCACAATCATAGAACACATTATGAGCTACAACATTCCAATCGATTGTGGTAACAAAATATGCATAAATATTAACATAATGTAGAAAAACTTTTTTCTACCTACAAATGAGTACTGATGATACCAAGATGGCTGCCAAATGCGTGATAATTGGCTGATCAAAAATACCTGTATCAGGTATAAAAAAACAGTCTTGAAATGTGATGGAATTAATCAGATTATCTCCATGTCAACAACATCAGGACTGAGACACCATGGGCTGCTTAAAGCACATCATATTCTAGCCTTTATTGCCTCTAAAGGCAAGGATTATGAAGGAACTTCATTTTGAGCAACTGGAGTTTGAAGTCGCACATGCACTACCCCTAGTTGTAGATAACAATTCTACAATCAATTGTTTGATGACATGATGGGTGTTACTAAACCTTAGACCCCCTAAACCTAACACCTAAGACCCATTAGGTCTTATGTTTAGTGGGTCTTAGGTTTAGTTATACTTATATATGATACACTAAACCAGGCACGGATCTAGGGGTCTTATAGGTGTTCTCGGAGACCCTCAGAATTTTCAAGTGCCCTTAAAAAATTTTGCTCGCGAAACAATTCCATGACTCAAAATTTATACAATTCAACATTATTTTGGGCAAAGATTTCAAAGATGTTTCGCTCGGATGTTCTTCACTTTTCAGTTGTCATAGTATTATTGCGCATCGAGCGAGAAGCTTAATTGTTGTGAGTGGGTGACGTCACACACATTCATCGATCCATTCATTCACAGCAATGAATATAGGCTAAAACTACGTAGGGTCTGTCGCTATCTACCCGAGATCGATAAATGGAACAAACTGACGTCAAATACAAAGACTTTTCGCTCAAGATTCGCATAGTCAGAGAGAAGCTAGTGAAAACAAATTAACATCTTTATTGTTAAAATCTATCAAAATGACATCAAAGCGATCTACTTGAACGGGAAATGACACACACAGGTTTTAAATACCGGTAGCCTGACGGATAGTGACATCTAAAATTTACCAGCCTGATCAAATTTCTACTAGCCTCGGGCTAGCGCTTAGATCGAACCCTGCAGGGTCTTACTTTTATATCAGCCTTCTAAATCGTGTATACATCCGCCATTGTGACCGAATAGTCCGATTTACTTATCATTTCGATATATGCCTGCCGCTTCTGATATAATCATACATCCATGACTATTACAATACGTGTTCTACTGATAATGAATGCAATATAACATTTCGACGTTCAGAGCTCATAATATAATCTCAGGAAGACATTCTACATCTTTGTCAATAATATTTTGCCAAATAGCTTGTATGTGTACACATAGACCTGTGACGTTTTGCACATCGATTTACGGTTCTCGTTTGTAAAATGACGCTGAATGGTTAACATTGTTTAGGTTTCATAATGCTTACGTTTTATAAGGCGCAAAAAATCTGACTCGGGCACGGTTAATGTGCATGTCAGCATAGCCATCTTTTGACAATTTAAACAGTTGTGATAAATCAATGTGAAGTCTTGATAAACGCAAGTGAAACAGCCACCTTTACCTTTTGGATTTTTGCTCTGATGTATGACTAGAAACAGCATTGATTTTTCGCTTTTTAACCTTCATGAAATCTAAAAGAGAGAGTGAAATAAATATCTTAAGCAAATCCTGCACACAACTGAAATCAAAACCATGTGAAATCAAAATGTTAGCAAATTTTTTATCACTTCATCCTATTCTTAGACGTATTGTCTAGACCAAAATTAATAGGATTTAGATAACTCAGTCAAAACTGGTTGATTTGACCAAAATATGAATACAACAATTCAGAAGATGGTGGTAAAACAAGCTGCTCCCTGTGTTTCAATACTCAGTCATCTTGGTTGTTTATTCAATCCAAGCAAACCCCTCATTGAATAGCTTACTTGGTTTGCTCAAACCTGGACATAAAACTTAGTTCATGAACCAGTCTACACACGTAAATGCAATCTTTCAGTAAACATCATCATTTTGTTCAAAATAAATGCACCCTTGATAATCACATGAATACCCATCCTACAGGCCTGTCCAGCCAGCGTCGCTCGCCGGATGATGTACCCATAAAGCATCTTGGGAATGGAAATTACAATTGCAATATTTTCATATCACAAGAAATTACAATTTATTACAAATTCTATCGAACAGAAAACACAGCGCTCATCTGCTACGACGATAATTCAGCCTGTTATCATACCAAACGTGCACGCGCCAAGCAGGGTTACAGCATCACCATATAAAAGTCTCTATGAGCATGTGTTTGTGTGCACAACAGTCTTATTTTAGCACTCCCGCGCACGTGGAGGCCTTGACGTATAGTGAACGTTTGCTTCACTTCAATCTCAATCAACACATTCACCGGGTATTAAAATGAAACAATACCTATGGCGATATGTGAAATGATTATATTCTCACCAGCAATGAGCATTTAAAATTCGCACATAGGATACGGCACCTAGTCCAATGAAACGTTTGCCATTAATGGCTTCCCATAATTATTTTAGTAGCGCCGGAATTCCACATATATCCCAAAAACAAATCACATTCGCTCATAGAGACAACGCCTCCCAATTGAGGTCATTGCAATACGCGAGAGCTAAGAATTTTCCAGTTTTTCGTTGAATTTAAACAAAGTTGACCATGACATCGACGGATGTTCGTCATGTCTTCAATCGCATCGATTATATGCCGTTTAACCCGAGAACCAATGAAAAAAGTGCTCATACTGCTGACAAAGGTAAACCAAAAATGAATATTGGAATTTTAAATACGTTGGAATAGATTTATATTTTAATAGATTATCCATTAAACTATGAAAAATATCCAATATAATCGTTACCAATATAAATAGGCAAATTGTAAACTATTCAATATCAACGGCGAGCATCAGGGATCCCAGAGAGCCTTCAGCAAATCCGCGGAAATTTCTGATGTAACAAAAAGAAGTATAGAAAATTGAATAAGGCAGTATCACGGCAAAGCACCCACATAGTAGGTGCCCTCGTGCCTTTCCCCCCCTCAAAGCTAGAGAATTTTAGAGTTTTCCAATCCAAGAGAGTGGTTTCCATGAAGATAGTGTATTTTTTGCAGCTGCATTACCGGCTTTTTTTAATCTAATATGTCGCACCATGGGGCCGCCATCTTGATTCTCACGTTAGTCTTGCGAGTCAGAAAATGAGATGGTTCCAATCCCAAAAACATTGAATGAGAACACTAGGGGCTGACTTTTATCGCGTCCAGATATCAATCCTGATAATGCGGTGAATTATGTGAAATAGTGTAAATGGAAGAATAGTGGAAACGACTGCGGTAACAGTTTATGGACTGGTTGCCTGTCAAATTCTGAGTCTAGACTGGTTGCCTGTCTAAACGCACATGTATCTTCTTAACCGTACGGCGCCACTATCCGCGTTTACACCACCTCGCCTTTTATAGTGCACTATTGATTTTTTAAATGTTAATGTTAGAACAACGATCGCGCTTATGATAGCGGCACCAAGTGAGCATCGTCATTCTTTAGCATTCATCACTAAGAATAACGATGCTGTTAATAGCAAATTGGAAGAGCTCACCCTACCACCCTTTATTTTTACATCATGATCTCGGAGACTACAAAAATGAGACTACACTCTGAGATTCCTGGAGCATACACGATATGAGATTTTAAGATAAATGATAATTCACTAGCATCAATCTTTAGGCAATAGGCCTATAGGAATTATATTTAACTAACTAGGGGTCCAGGGACGTTATGCCCATATGGCCCAATTCTCAATGAACTAACAATTTCAATATTTAACTGGTGACTATAAGTGATAGTTAGTATACCTTTCAACTCCCCCGGCCGGTGACCATACACAAAACTTAATGACCTTGAATCTCGTCACAACTAGAATTACGCCTTGCAGCCCTAAATATTACCCGCAATACACTTTCCCCCACTTTGTAAAAATTTAAGTCAAACACAGGTAAACCTGTCTCAACTCTTAACAAATTTCATGGATATCCATCAGATATTCCAGGCTGTCTCAACCTAAACAAGAAATTCAAGATGCTACCCTGGTGGCCATATCTGATGGCTGATGACCTCCATTTTCGAAAGTGATGAATATCTTACCCGCCCCAATCATCACACCAAGTTTCATGTTTGCGGGTAGTTTGGGAGATCTCTGGACAAGATTGCGTCCAGATGACGGATGACCTGACTCCAATAAACCCCCTTACACTTCGTTGCGGGGGCAACCCCCTTACACTTCGAGCTAAAATTTCGCAATGGATTTACAGTCACTAAATATGCCTAGGTACCAATATAGTCAACCCAAGATATAGCGCCCACATCAGTGCACACGCACGATTTTGGCGGTATGGAGAGTATTGTGGTATATCAGGGGTGTTTTACTCCTACTATGTATTCGTATCGAGATGCACATTGAAGTCTCCTGGCGGGTAAGCGGTGTAGGGGTATATGGGAGGGCGGTATATCGAAGGTTGTACATAGAAATATAGTAATATAGAAATACTAAATAGGCCTAATTGTGCTATTCATGACCCCTGGTTATAACCAATGAACTTGAAACTCACCACAATCATAGAACAGAGGGTTTCCGTGATGGTAAATGAAAGTCTGTAGTTAGTTATTATTGGGGGAAAAATTGTACAAGCCAAGTTTTGAGGATTTTTGGAGGCATTGTGCATTCTAATGGTATCATGTGGTCTATGCAGTAATAAAAATTACAACAGAGTAGTGCCTGTCAGGTGAACTTCATTCAATCATTGAAGTTTCATTGGCAGCGTATGGACAATAGGCCTACGAGTAATGGAACATAAAGGGTAGGAATGTCATTTGCCTACTGTCTGGGTGATAACACTATGCATTAGGGCCTATAGGGAACATAGGTATGGGCTATGCCCTATTACTACTACACTACGTTGTCAGCATGGCAATTTGTAATCAAAACAGATTGCGAGCTTTTGGATAGTTATTATTTGAATATTGTAGTGTCTTAACGGAATCTATCATCATGTTGATAATTGCTAGATTACTTATCGGATTATGTTGAAATGATTATGCATAGAAAAATGTACAGCTGAAAGAAAAAACGTGACTAACTTGAGTGACTTCAGGTGAAGAGAAGCGAACATGAAATAGATAGGAGCCAGGATTTTTCTTTTTAAAATAATAAAGACATTAAGCACGAATAAGTTGCATTTCCTTCAAATGACAATCCCCTACGATCGTCTGATAAAGTTTATTGCCACCATAGACTACCGCCCCCTGGCTCATTGAAGAGACCGGGAACCAGTCTCCAATTCAACTCAGAATTTATTTTACAGAAAAGCGGTTTTATTAGATATTAAAACTGAAAAATATAAATGTTCATACAGAGATTTTTCAAATGGCCACTAACGCAAGCACCCAATGAAAGTAAAAGAAAATTAATAGAATTTTGTAAAAACGTGAAAGTAAATGTTTTATTGTGAAATTTTGATTGTGTCAATAAAGAATGAATTGAATTGTCGGCAGCACTATGCCGCGCATGAATACCAATTTCAAGACTGATCATGCACGCTCAACCAAGGTTGGTATGCGCTGCTGAAATAGCAAAGACGATTAAACAAAATCATAAAACAATGAAAACGACAACCGATATAGCCAATATACGAAAGGAACCTAGATTTTATTACTGCATTAAATGTGTGTAAATATCAGAGCCCAAGAAAGTTTCTAACGAAAGTTATCGACTCCCCAAGCAAGTTATCAATCCGTGTGATAGCAATATGGGCTTGCAAGCATGCAAGCCCATGAAAATTGCGGAAAACAAATGAATATCTGACTTTAGCCGCGTTCACACTAGATTCGGCACTTATGAAGTACCGTACTTAGCTGGTGCCGAATTCACCAAAATACGGCGTTTACACAGCTAGTTACGATCATACGTAGAGTCCGCAATTCGGCACTTAGTAAGCCCAGTATAGTAATCACCCAGTCTGCCAATAGAGGGGAGTGTGATTAGTGTTTTGTCCTACGAGGATATTAATACGCAGCTAGCTAAGCGCCGAATCTGCGTTCACACTACAGAAAATACACGGCCAGCTCAGTGTCGTAGTGAGATTGGGTTTTCGGCGCGAAATCTCATTCCGTGCTTAAATAAGACTCTTTGCAAACCGTTCTTATCACTACAGAACCGGAATAATAGCTGTGTTCACACTAGGATTTCAGTACGGTAAGCGTTCACACTAGAAAATTATTCGAGGCCTATTCACGGCTTATTAACCCTTTAACTGGCAATCGGTCGCTAGCGACCGATTTGAATAGACCAGCTATAGTGAATAGAATAGTCAAGTATTGATTTCATTGAAGCATTCTAACTCATTTTCCTATCAGCAGATGGCGACACCAGACGGCCTACAATGTCTAACAAGGCAGGAAAGTGATATTTCATACATTTGGCATGTAGAAGGGGGTATGTAAACCACGTGTCACGTGGGTCAGATTTCGAAAATTGAGAATATCGTTAGTAGTAATGGCCAATGCACTAAAGACGTTCTCTAGTGAGTTTGGCTGATATTTTGGACATAGTAATGAAAGATTCTGATGATAATTCATATTGGGATGAATCTCATGACAGTTTTTTATTATGGGTGGCCCAAAAATCTGGATGACCTTGGGATCTGTGACCTTGGAGTCAGACCCTGAAGGTAACACCCAAAGTTCGCAAACATGGTATCATTTGAAAGCTTGTGAAAAGAGCTTTCATAAAATACATACAATATGGGGTTATCCCTCATATCTACTGAGTTATTAAATTTTCCCCTTGCAAGGTCCAAAATCTCTCATAGGCCGAAAAATACTTGCCAGTTAAAGGGTTAATCCAGTTGAATAGGAGAGAAAACCCTCCATTTTGTCAAATTTGAACATTGTCACCATGCTGACACAATGAAGTTATTTTTCTTGCGGGGTTTCAACAACTAAATCAGGGTTGGGTAGGCATGGTAACAATGTTCAAATTCAAGAAATCTTACAAAATGGAGAATTTTCTTTCTTATTTAACTTGATTAAAGGAGACTTTTTGCCAATGCTTCTTAATGGTACGGAACTGGAATAATATTGGATATTCCACTGGGTTCTGACACAAAAGCTTTTTGACCCCAGTATCCTAGGTACTATAGGCCTTAGTCTGAATACCAGTCGTTGATACAGGTTCCCTTCAACAGCTGACGTTAAACTGTCATAAGAGGTTAACACCTGTTTCTTGCAATGCAACTACTGATTTTAGTGTCAAATCAAATCTTTGTACTCAAATAAATTAAATAGTTACCTTGTTGACATTGAAAACGTGTTTTACGTTAATGATTTTGATGATTTAAATCGGGAACCCGAGAATTTATTGATATGATTTGAATTTATTGCCACGATCGGGATTTTCAATACGGACTATATTGATAAAGTCTAAAAATTTAATGTTTTTCCCTCAAATTACTCAATATGTTATTTTTTGTTGACAAAACCCATTAATTTTGGTGACTTATACCCTCGGAATTTGAAACAAGAAAAACATCTGCTTTGGCATCAATGTCAGTCCAAGTTCAAGTCCGACTCCGTAATTTATACTCCCATCATGCAACTCGCATATCCGCCATATTTGTTAAATATGTCACCAGATGGCATGCCAGTCAATCAGAAATATGTTCAGTTGTGCGCAGGCGTCATGACAAGTGAACTGTAATAAGTTTCTACGTATTAGGTTCCAATCCCGCAAATTATGTCGCTGGTTTATTTTGTTTGCCATAGGCCTATTAAAGGTTTCTCATAGGCCTATAGGAAATGATAAACTTTGAAAGCCCTAGTATCTATTTGTATGTACTAGGCTATAAGGTTTGACTCCGATATTGTGTAGGCCCTCAGTGTTCTCGCTGAGGGGTTTTAGCACAGCGGCCCGCCATGCTAAGGCACTTTACCGCCACGCAAATAAAAGATACGCCATGCTTAAAAAAATTCCACCATGCTTAAAAAATTATCGGGAGTTTATTTACTCATCTGGGTTTCTAAGACTGTCAGGTTCCAGGGGCGGATCCAGGGGCATGTTGTGACCATGTCAACCAATAAAAAGGGCACATGCCTATGTTCTTAATTTAGGGCAGGAAGGCATATTAGCAAATTTTCTTAAATTCTACTATCATTTTAGAGCTTTCTGAGCATATCTGAGAGGCATTTAGTCAAGAAACATAGGTTATATATTTTGGAAAAATATCCATTGTGTATCTCAGGTGGTTACGACGGCAAATTTTGATACAGAGAAAAAATAACTAGGGGTCCAGGGACACCATGCCCACTTGGGAAGTGGTTCGAAATGCTCAACAATCTAACAATTTCAATATTCAATGCCCCCTGGTGACCATATACAGAATCCAATGACCTTGAAACTCACCACAATCATAGAACATGTCAGCAGCTACGATTTTGTAATTGATTGTGATAACAAAATATGCCTCATTACCACTTTAATATGGAAATACTAAGTTATTCTACTATTCAACGCCCCCTGGTGACCATATTCAAAACCCAATGACCTTGAAACTCACCACAATCATAGAACATGTCACAGACTATAACTTTGTAATTGATCATGGTAACAAAATATGCCTAGGTACCAATATAATAAGGAAATACTAAGTTATTCTACTATTCAACGCCCCCTGGTGACCATATAGAATAACTAATGACCTTGAAACTCACCACAATCATAGAACACGTTATGAGCTACATCTTTCTAAATTATTGTGGTAACAAAATACGCTTAGGTATCAATATAATGTGGAAAAACTTTTTTCCACTTACGAATGAGTACTGCTGACACCAAGATGGCCGCCAATTGCGTCATAATTGGCTGATGAAAAATACCTGTCTCAGGTAGGCCTATAAAACACCCCTTTCCAAAGAATACCCATCACAAATTGCAATGAGAAATGATAAACCAGTAGGAAGCTACAGGACTCAGAATTTGGGCCAAAATTAACATTTTTGGGCACTAAAAAGGTCATAGGATGGCCATCTTGAGTCCGATCGACCCAATTTTTGTTATGCTGATGGGCCCTGGGGGAATTCACATATATCCGAAAGATCAAGGTAATTGATCAAAGCGTCTTCAAAATTTCCCTCAAAAAGTTCAAAAATGTGTAAAAAGTGCTGATTTTGGCGAACAACAATGGCTGCCAGTCGGCCATCTTGAATCTGACAGGGCCAGTTTTTGGGCGGAAGATGTGTCTGGGGTAGATACATGTGTAACCCAACTATCAAGACATTACCTTGAAGATCTTCAAAACTTCCCAAAATAACTGGATTCCGTCTACGGACGGACGGACGACGACGGACGAAAAGTGAACGCAATAGTCCCAAGTCCTAAAGTCCCAAGTGGGCTAAAAAGGCACTTTAAAATTCCGACCGTGTCGGTGACAGGTCTAAATCCGCCCCTGGGTTCACACGCTCAATTTTATAAGCCTACTGGTGCATTAATAATTGTAACACATTCTCATAGTTACTTATAGCCAAAAAAATAGCCTAACTGGATTCTGTCCACGGACGAAAAGTGAACGCAACAGCCCGCTGGTACAAGTCCCAAGTGGGCTAAAAATGCTATAGGTTCATGTCATCTCGCCCTCGGTAAATTGTGTCATCTTGGTAATTAGGTGGACACCAATGGCTCATTTGCATAAAGAAATAAACAAACACGAACAAAATGGCGATCTTTCTCGCCGATTTAAAGCTTAATTTCCGAGTGTAAAATGGATATAAAGACGATGATTTATCTGGACTGTATAACTCTGCTGATTCGATTAAGACCTATTTGAGGTATGCACACCCAAAAATAAGCGAAATATCCCAATAAGATCATGGACAATAGAAAATAGCCTAGACTATTTTAGTCAAAAGTTTTGAGTTACTACGATCGTCAAAAGCTACTTAGGATAATCAATCTAGGCCTATGCCAAAACAATAGTCCAACTTCCTAACTTCCATCGAATTACAGAACGGCCAGAAGGCCTATGACTGAGGTAGGTAAGTTGATGGGGGTTTATTTAAATGGATGAAATAGACACTCAAAGCCTAGTTCCTTTTTAGTCGGCCTACTA
Organism: Tubulanus polymorphus; assembly: GCF_964204645.1. Classification (NCBI taxonomy): domain Eukaryota; kingdom Metazoa; phylum Nemertea; class Palaeonemertea; order Tubulaniformes; family Tubulanidae; genus Tubulanus; species Tubulanus polymorphus. Next base: position 14,987,723 of record NC_134025.1, read on the forward strand.
CGTACCTGATATTTTTAATTGGACTAATTTTGAAGTTCGTATCTTCGGTGACGTTCCTAATGATTCTTTTGAAAGATAAGGCCTTGGCACCAATGATGACGACACTGCAACCCAATCAAATGATCCTGGCATGGACTTTTCATTCACACAGTCGAAGTTGTAAATGGCCAGGCACCTTTCTCTCTCCTCTTCGACCATTTCTTGTAATAATGTATCCGTATCCTTAATATCAATCTTACATCCGCTATCGTCTGAATCTTCGAAACATAATTTCCTACGAGCTCTGCTCTTAGAAGCCGACTGACGGCGTTTTAAAGACGAAATATCGCAAAATTCATTTCCATCCGCTGCGGAGCGCGCAACACACGCCATTTTCATGTCCGAAACAATGTATGCCTCAACACACGACACACACTACATACACTCACACTGTGAGTAGGCCCAGACACGCAGCGTGCCAGTGCTAAAGCGCGCGGCGCATTCTTCTGCGTTGTGATTGGTTGGATAGACAGTCCGAGTTCTATTGTTGGTTGAATACGCGTATGAACCGGCAGAGATTCTACCTTGGCAACGATCATCAGCTTAACTTTTGAGCCTTGAGAATGAAAATGGTGATAATTACTTACATACGTGCTTATGTCAAGGAACGGTGTATTGTAATTTAAGTATATACAGCTCTATAGTTCGTGCTCATCAATAATACTTAATTTGTGCCACCCAAACATACCAGGTGTTAGTTTGGCAGTCGTCTTGTATTTGTCAGTCTAGCCACGGTGCGACAAATTTACGACATGTCCGCACGGGGCAATTATTAAAAACCCAATTATAAGATCGAAAATTTCCATCACGATTTATTCCATGATTTTTCTTAAATCTATACTTCATCTTTTCTGTGTACCGATCTACCACAAAATAACTTAAAACAAACATTTGGAGAATTTATAACAGGGATCACGTGACCTGTTTTTTAAATGAATTATTTGAAGTTTTCAACACCAGTCTGGGACACTATAAAGGGAAATGCTAAGTAGGCTAAACAAAAGTTATATAACTTTTGTTTAGCCTACCTGTGTTATATAACACCAGGCCTATCATTTTTTCATTTAGTAAGAGTCGACTATCCTTTTAAATGAGTAATTTGTTCTATTCTTATAGCAAAACATAAACATATTCAGAAGTTTTCATTTCATTTTCGTTTATTTTTTACTCCGAACCGACCGACGGTAGTGTTTTACCGTAGAATGATCCGGCATTGGAAACGAATTCTATCACCAGACTTGCAGAGTTTACTACTCCACAGGACCCAGTTCCACAGTTGAGTTAAGATTTGAGTTAACTCATTGAAAATGAACTAATTTTAACTCAGAGTTAACTTGTGGAAAGTGGGTCCAGGTTAATACTTGCCAGAGCAAAAAGGATGTCAGGAAACTGGTCAGTGCTGCTCCGGCATTGGTCAGTTAAACAATTTTTTTCTAATCACACTTCCCTGGTTTAACTAATAGTCCTTATAACAGTAACAGTAACAGTAACAGTAACATTAAGTGATGGACCGCTTTTGCGATCTTAACACTGTTGGTTTAACATACACAGTTGTTAGATTTTTAAGTTAATGCACATTTGCCGAGATATCATTAGCGTGTATAGTTTGTAGTTAGTTTTTTGTTCATAGTCTTTCCAATAATCGTCCAGCCGAGCCTTGAACGAATTCACAGATGGTGCTTCCACAACTTCTGTCGGCAGACTGTTCCAGTAATTGATAATTCTATTTGTAAAATATTTCAGTCTAATGTTCTTGCGGCATCGTCTTTTTTTCCAACTTGAAGGACGACCTCTGGTGAAACGGCGTCTAGCATCTAACATGATAATATCATTATCGGTGGAATATACGTTAGTTATACTAGTTTGAATGTCTCGATCATGTCATAGCGTAATAGTCTATAAGTGAGACTAGGAATTTTAAGATATTTTAATCTTTCTTCATACGGCAAGTTTTTTACATTCACAATCATTCTCGTCGCTCTTCTTTGAATACTCTCTAATTTATCTGTTTCCGACAGAGAAATATGAGACCACACTGGATTGTTGTTCCAGGGTCCAGTTCCACAGTTCTGAGTTAAGATTTGACCCTAGGTTAAAACATTGAAAATGAACTGACTTTAACTCAGAGTTAACTCTAACTCTGGAACTGGATCCAGAATTGGTCGAACCAGTGATTTGTACAGCAACACAAACGCTTTGCTATCACGAACATTGATGGTTCTTTTTATGGTGTATATAGCACCCTAGCTTTCAGAACGACGTGGTTCACATGACGTTTGAAATTCAATTTATCATCAAATATTCCTAAATCGCGTTTGTATTCCAATGTTTTGATGACATTACCCTGAAGTTCATAGTTGAAAGTCGGTTTAACGCATCCAATTCGTAACCTATTTGCCTTATCAGGGTGGAATTTTAATTTTCACTCATCCGACCAACTCATTGCGCTATTTGACTATGCTGATCAGATCATTAGTCGTCCTAAAGACTTGATAACTTTGTATAATTTCGTATCATCCGCAAAAAAGCTGCACTGGAGTGGTGATTTTTGTAGGTAAGTCATCTATGTAAATCACGAAAAGCATCGGACCGAGCACGCTTCCTTGAGGAACTCCGCTTATCACAGGTCTCCAATTTGAAAAAGCTATCGTCGACACGAGAACTGTTTCCGATTACTTAAAAACGATTTAATTCACTCAGCGATTTTCCCGCAGATTCCGGTAAGCATTAAGTATATAGTCTGAAATAAAATGTCTCTGGTATGGGTGCTTGGAATCATGTCCTTAACTGTACGCCGAACTGTATCTTTGTACTGTATCTTTGTACTGTAGCAATACGGGTGTTAAATAGATATGGCTAGGGCGGCCCCCTGTTGAAAAATCCTAGAATAGATCCACCCTAGCATTTGGCCTAAGTTTAGAGTTCAGGATCCAGTTCCACAGTCATGTGATGAATTAGAGTTAACTCCGAGTTAAAATCAGTTTATTCTCAATGAGTTAAATCTTATTAATTCACAACAACTGTGGAACTGACTCCTGATTGTTGAATAAAGTTAATTTGTCTTTGATAACTTTATTATCACGTCCAGATGACGCTTTTGAGCTAGACCTCGGCCAATCAACGCCGACGGCGCCTAGCCTTATCAATTCCCGAGGCCGATATGAAACTACGCGGAGAGGGTAGCTTGCCCTCGGAAGATTGCATCGATAATACCGTAAGAAATAAATCAATAGAAAATATGGTCACTTACGGCTGAAACGAAAAACGCTTCTGGGGAGGGATACCGCACTCCCCATAGAAATCCTGCTTAGGCTAGCGCGACAGGGAAGGACAGACATGTTGTAATAAGATGAGAATAAACGCAGAAGCCTACCTTACTATAAACAAACTATACTATAGGAAGTCCTTTTACTTCCGTCTGGGATCGAGTTTTTGGGATAATTCACTTGATCGTTTGAACACATAGGCCTATGGGTAAAAGTGCAGATCTGCACGGTAAAGTGCAGATCCGCACCTCTCATGATTGACGCAATCTGCTGAATGACAGAATCCAGGCTAAAATCTTTCTACTCTCTCTAGTGAAGATATCTTAGAATTAGCCAATGGCAATGTACTGTTGAATTGCTGATGACATTTTGTATCTGAAACAATGATATTTCATGTTATTGATTGAACCGTTTATGCGAGGAGGTGCGGATCTGCACTTTAACCGATCTGCACCTGGGCATTCCTTTACTTTCGCACCGCACTATGTTCCACTCTGTCTACGTCCTTCAAACTTATGTCACTGGTGTATTTTTGTATGGGGAATCTTATGGTGAAGTCCGTTTTTTAATATCTCTCAACAGAAAATAAAATTCGCTTTTTTATAAAATTTTCTTCCTCCAGTTTTTACGTGCTGCAAATGGTCGCCATGTTGGGAATCAGTAAAAGTCGGACTATGGCCTCCGGTCTTACTAACTACCGACAGAAACAGTTAAAAAGACACATTTTTGGAATAGAATAGAAAAAATGATTATTATTATTGGATTAATAAAACGGTCAATGATGCCTAAGAAACATACATGATACAGAAAATAAAAATATACAAATATACAATATATACGTGCCTCTCGTCGAGTCACAGCGGATAAAATTGTCGGATCAAATCGAGCGCGCCGTCGAAAGAATTGTTACGCGTGCGGGTTCGACGCCATGCAAATTCCGCGAAGTACGTCGTCAGCAGACCCTCTGTAGTCCCGTGCATCCTCTTTTGCTTCGCTTTCGCACAGCTCCACAGATTTTCGACGTTGTTTGTATGCACTCCCGTGTTCGGATCCACGAAGTGCAAATTGTGATTAACAGTTGCGTGCTGATATCCAGCGCCGGGAATATTTCCAATTTGATTGTAAGCCGCCCACATATCGCTTAGAATCGTACTGCCCGGAGCAATGTGCTGCTGGATTAGTGGCAGTAGGGTTGCCGCATCCCTACGTCCATGTGGGCACTCGACAAGAAAAGCCTCCTTCGTTTCCACGCAAATTCCTCCGAAAACCCACCGCTGTGCGAAGGGGCGCGCGTGGTGGTTTGCCGCTCTACGGGCTCTAGAAACGAGTGTTTCGTCTATTTGGACCGTGAGGCCAGGACCACCTATCACCGGCGGGTTGATAAACAAGCGTTTTCGCAAAGATCCCGATGAAAATTGTTCCAATCAACCAGCGTTTTTTCCGAGAGCTGCAACATCTGTCCCATCGATGCTTGGCTTATATCTGAAAGCGACCAAAGATACGTAAGAAGTACCAATTTCTGTACTGTTACCCGCGAATTCCTGAACCAGCTACCATCCTGTAAACATAAATTGGAAACAGTTAACAATAATGGATCGAATGCTGCTGTGATTTGATATCAATAAAATTGCTGGAATGTCTCTTACTTTGACACTAATTGTTGAATGAGCCCGATTTGCGCATCTCCACACATATCCGATTGAATCACGCTGTTGTTGGCCTAAAACCATCGGTTCATTGCATTGTCTGCAATTAACCCTAGCTTTCAAAAGTCCGCGATCTTGGCACCACTGAATGATCGCTTCGTTGTCGTTGAGTTGTTGAATTAAATCAATGATAGTGATATTTTCGTGTGTTGGCCACTGTCCTCCGGCTCGAGCCATCTTGAGACGTATGATGCGAGGGCATTTTTACTTTCAGTATTTATTCATTTTGGAAATTGATGGCATCGGCGGCATTTTCCACAGGTTGTTAAACTATTGCTGTGGGTTTGTCTCATTCATCTCATTCCCACAGCAGTGAACTGCCGTGGGTTTATACATCGTTATATATATATACTAAAAGTCCTTTGATCATGATCTGTCACTCAGTCATTTGTTACATTGTATAAAAACAGAAGAGATGCCCAGGATCCCAGTAGCCGCCCGTGTGACTTTCCCATATCAAAAAGAAAAACAACCTATTTAAGGAAAATTGTAAATTTATTTTTAGGATTTTATGAACAACGTTACACATTTACAAACATTATTTGTTAGATGTTGAATACTTGAAATATTTTTCATACTTTTCTGTATCAATAAAATCAATTGAAATGAATTGATCCTATTACGACTTTTTAACACAACCAAAAAATAATTGCTGACGAGATGACCATCACCTGTGAAAAAAAAGCGAATTTTATTTTCTGTTGGAGATATTAAAAAACGGACTTCACCATAAGATTCCTCATACAAAAATACACCAGTGACATAAGTTTGAAGGACGTAGACAGAGTGGAACATAGTGCGGTGCGAAAGTAAAGGAATGCCCTGCACCTCTCCGCGTAAATGGTTCAATCAATTACATTGAATAGCATTTTTTTCAGATTCAATGTCATCAGTAATTCATACATTGTCATTGGTTAATTTTAAGATATCTTCAATAGAAAGATTTTAGCTTGGATTCTGTAATTCAGTAGATTGCGCCACTCACGAGAGGTGCGGATGTGCACTTTTACCGCCTATGTACCTCCATTTGGTCTTGATACGTATGACCGATGGGTGTTCGAAGTTCGCTGAATTGCTGAAAATGAAATGCTGAACATAATTACTAATGTCTATTTATTTTTGATTGCCCACGATCTTTTTGGGATATTTCGCTTAGTTTTGGGTGTGCGAACTTCAAATTGATCGGGCGTAGCCACCGGTGCGACAACTGCGACATTTGTCGCACCAATAATTAGGCCTATATAAGGCTTAAAATGGGACAGAGAAATGCTTAACTTCTCATCAAGTTACAAGTAACATGTAACATTAGGTTGTACTTCATTTTTGGAAAGCCATAAGGATATTTCCACGTTGTAATTTCATGTAATCTACTTTGCGAAACTCTCAAAGAATGCAAATATCCTAATGCAGTAACAGTCTGAAACCATTGTAAGTCAAAGTGAAATATGTGTAACGCTATGTAACACCCTGTAACATGGGTGTAACGGGCTGTAACGCTATGTGAAACCCCTGTTACTCAAAGTGAAAAATGTGTAACACCCTGTAACAAGGGTGTAACAGGCTGTAATGCCCTGTAACGCTATGTGAAACCCCTGTAACTCAAAGTGAAATATGTGTAACGCTATGTAACACCCTGTAACAAGGGTGTAACAGGCTGTGACGCCCTGTAACGCTATGTTAAACCCCTGTAATTCAAAGTAAAATATGTGTAACGCTATGTAACACCCTGTAACAAGGGTGTTACATAGCGTTACACATATTTCACTTAAACACGGATTTCACATGGTGTAACAAGAGTGTTACAGCCTGTTACTCCCTTGTTACAGGGTGTTAGATATTTCACTTTTAGTTACTCAAGGGTTTCATATATTTCACTATGAGTTACATTACACACATATTTCACTTTTAGTAACAAGGGTCTTATATCATGTTACAAGTTACATGTAACGCAATTAAAAGCTAAGCATTTTGTGGTCCCACTCTAAGCCACTCATGTCAATAATTGAAAAACCCATTATGCTAAAACGTTATAATGAACGTTATTCTGTATATTTAAATGGAGGGGGGTATCAAGTTCTTTTGAAGATGTCAGTGGTGCTAATATGGAGGCGTTGGTAATGCACTTGAGATTTTCGGTGTAGGCCACATCCAACCCAGTGACTCCAGCGAGTTTTGTTTATAGTGTTTATTGTATCACATATGGACCATGCACCCGATCTCACAGTATCAAAGTTGCCAAATTCAGAATACTTTTTAGGCCAGCCGTAGGCTGAGCCTATTACTATACAAATGGAGCGAATTTAAATGACATGGTTTCCACACAAAAGGCTCTTTTGCTTGCCAAGTGAGGGCATATTCGAACAAATCACGTATTTAAGCGTAATCCATTCTCGGAATCGTAGCGAGCAGAATTTTGAAATAGGGTCTCCTAAAAATGTTTTCTGCATTTTTCACGAAAGTTAAATCGGGAAAATTTCAATTTTTATCAGCCAATCAGGAAGTTGTGTCTTCCCTGTGATTGGTTTATCTGAAAATATCAGCAGCTGTTCACGTGAATTATCGCGATTTCATTACTGGCGCTTTTGCGCATGACGTCATGTATCAACACGCGACAATACTTCCGCGTTCGCTACGTGTTCGCTGATTGGCCCATTTACTGGGAAATTCCACAGAAGCCTAATGTGGTTTGTTACAAGCGCTGTGATTTGCCCGACCCGATTCTGGCATGGCTTTAGCTTAGTGGGTTCGAATCCCTTGACGGGTGAAGATGATGGATCCTATCAATATCTATTGAAACAAATAAGTTTCCCGGTTGGGCAGCCGCGGATATATACCGGAAGTGTTCCGGTTCGATATTTCGAGGTTTCTTTGAATTTTGGAGTGATATTGAAATCCGTTAAATACCAGCGGTAGATTGTGAAAACCCATTGCATGATATTTGTATTACTTAATCAACGAAAAGCGTCGGGGCCGCGCCAGGAGTTTTCGTGATTCAAGTAGCGCAATAGCCTACTTCTTCGTGTTCGTCCACCTCAATTTTCACTCCGCCGATCTCTGACACGGCTCTGTCCCCGTCGGCGCTGTGATTGCACTTTCGTACCACCAACATTTTTTATTTCTATATCAGGGAGGTCTGGAGAATAAAAAAGTCAAAATTTGGATATCACATAGGCCTGATTTCATCGAATAAGTCGACCATGGTCGTTACGTTTCCGTACTTATTACCACCTAAAATCGTCTGAACAATTTCGTCACAACCAACATTTCGTTTACAGAAATCAGGTGTTCACGTGAATCCGCGGTATCGTCTACTGTTTTACTTCCGGGTTTTTAAGATTTAAAATTGTATTTCAAGATCGATTTCTATGAAATCTTTAGTTGATTTGGTGTTTGGGAGGAATTTTTATTTGCTCTACAGAAAATTCATCCTTGACAATTGCGCAAGGTTCGCGAAAAAAAGGCTTTACCAAATCGGGTGTATGACCTTGATATGCTAATTAGCCATGTGCCTGAATTGCAAATTCAATCAAATTTTATTCTGCCAAAAAATGTTAAATACAATTCGCTTTCCGAGAGTTAATGGTATGCTGCATGGAACAAAGTTGTTTTGAGATGGGTCTTGAAGCTATTGAGGTCGAGAGATAACCATCTAGATAGTTCGTGAGAGTTCCAAAGTTTTGAAGACGCTTCAAGGTAATGTCTTGATATTTGTTTTATACGTGTATCTACCCTAGACACATCTTCAGGCCAAAAACTGGCCCTGTCAGATTCAAGATGGCCGACTGGCAGCCATTGTTGTTCGCCAAAATCAGCACTTTTTACACATTTTTGAAGTTTTCGAGGGAAATTTTGAAGACACTTTTATCAATAACCTTGATCATTCGTATATATTTGTATCCCCCGAGGGCCCATCGGCATGAGAAAAATTGAGTCGATCGGACTCAAGATAGCCGTACTGTGACCTTTTTTGTTCCCAAAAATGTCAATTTTGGCCTGAATTCTGAGTACTGTAGCTTTCTAATGGTGCGCCATGTTTCATTGCAATTTGTAATGGGTATTCTTTGGAAAGGGATCTTTTATATCCGAGAGGGTATTTTTGACCAGGCAATTATGACGCACTTGGCAGCCATCTTGGGGTCATCAGTACTCATTCGTAGGTGGAAAAAAAGTTTTTCCACATCATAATTGATACTTAAGCATATTTTGCTACTATAATCAATTGGAAAGTTGTAGCTCATGACATGTTCTATGATCGAGGTGAGTTTCAAGCTCATTGGTTTTTTTTATGGCCACCAGGGGGCGTTGAACAATACAATAACTTAGTATTTCTATATTACATTCGTTCCTGCTGTCTGTGTTAACACACGATTTTACTATGTAAATGATATTGAGCAGGGAGTGTATATTGATAAATATAACCCACAGATTACATCATTTATAAAAAGCAAATCTGACAGGCTGGCCATTGTGCCCCTTGGGGCTCTTGTTTCATAGTACTCTAGAGCGACTCAAACCGGTATTCTTCTGGTTATATTTCACTGATTCTGTAGGTTTTTTTTGTTCATGAAAAATGGACCATAATAAGGGATTTGACCAAAAAAATTCTGCTCAAGTGCCAAGACATGGAAACAGAAAATCGAGAGAGTACCGGTATTGATGTACGATAAGCTTACATTAGTTTATTACGTATTCATCAATAAATGGTCAAAGGCAGATCCAGCCTACCACTTGTATCGAGTGGCTTCTCAGGTTTGCCCTTCTATTTTTCTAGTTCGTGATTTTGACAGGCTCTTGTACTAACATGAATGTTCTATTCTGGGCAAGTATTCTGGAAGTAGTATAGAAAATGGTCGAAATGAATCTAAACGAAAATAATTAACTTCAAATGGGATAGATTTTATGCCCCAAATATGCTTAAATATTGCACCTCAGAACCTTGAAAAATCAATATTTTCTGGGGGAGTGCCCCCAGGTCCCCCGTTTTGTGCTATGATATAGTTGCCCTTCCAGTTCAGCAGTACTCAGAAACCGCTCTGGGATGGTGAAACATCTGGATCCGTCCCTAGACCAAAGATAACCTTAGAGGCATTATATTATCTAGGCCTACAGAAAAATTATTTAAATATGAGCTCTCATAGCCATCAGAACGCATCTCAGATGTTTTAATGTTCAAAATTTTCTTCGGGGAGGGCCCCCAAACCCCCCTCTAGACATTGCGCCTTCGGCGCTAGTTTGGATGTGCGCTCCGGACTGTTGCACCATTGAAATTTAGGTGGCTGCGCCCCTGCATTTTACATTGTTTTGAAGGATTGATGAATATTCTCGAAAATTGAGCTTTAAATCGGCGAGAAGGACCGCCATTTTGTTTGTATTTGTATTTTTTCTTTATGCAAATGAGCCATTGCACACATGCGCAATGAGGCGAAGATGTGTCAATTATATCATGGATGAAGCAGCTTCTTGTCGCCAAGAATCAATCAACGACTCACAATATTACCCTAGAAAGCTGTTTAGTAAATAAACAGGGCTTTGTCAAAGATATCAAAACAATGCGGTTTGGAAATGATTTAGGCCTATGATTGCGCAACCATTGCGGCCGTGCCCGCGTAGTGAAACACGTGCGAGCAATGTACTCTCCCCATAAAAAATAAACTTACCCTGATCACATGGTACACACTGCTCATTAACAAAAGAAGTAAACAAACTGGAACAAAATGGCAGTCTTTCTTGCCAATTTAAAGCTCCGAAAAAAATCTGAATCACACCACCTCGACAGAAAGGAGGTTTCGGAGACTCCAAAAAGTCACAAGACCAATAATAGAGTACAATTGCATGAGTGGCTTATAATGGGACCACAAAATGCTTAGCTTTTTGTTGCGTTACATGTAACTTGTAACATGATATAAGATGGGCTAACCGCCAGTGTAGCTCCTGTAATAGAAGATAACCCAGGAAGAAAGCCACTAAATATTTGGATGGATATATGAAAGCTGTGGGTACTGGAGTGTGTAATGGGTAGTGTAGTGTGATCTGTGTGCATTTGTGGCCAGCACACAGATCACATTGTTCATTTGGGTTTAGTCCTGGACTCGCGAGATTTTCATCAACACGGAAGTAACGTGTAATAAATGATGATTTGAATTGCATGACTACCTACCACCCCTCATTATTGTTGGAAAAGTAAACGTTCCGCACTGACTAAAAATTAGTAATAATAATTAATAACATTTTAGAAATGGCCAGAATTTTAACTTAGGTTCTATCTCATTTTTTTTTTTACAATTGCGATTGGTATAAATTTTTTTTAAATGGCCGATAAGGCTTCATGTTTCGTCTGCAATTCACTGCAAATAGTTACGCAACTATGCACATTTCAGTGTTTTTGGCAGCTGTACACTCAATCGGCACCGTTCGTGACTAGCTTCACTGCGGAATTATCATTAATTAACATCGCCATATCACAACATCAACTTATATTGTGCCTTAAAACCCTAACAGCCGAAATAATTGAAATGCACACACGATTTCTATCATTGAAAATTGAGAGAGTGGCCGTGTTTGTGTTCTGCTGCTTCGCGTAAATCCCGCGCGGTGGCGCCACTTAGCGGAGTGGGGCCGATACGTCTAGTCTGTGTGGGAGAGGAATGCCAGTCAGTGTGCGAAACGCCTGCTGATCTGCAAAGGTTGAGTGTAACAGGCTGTAACACCTGTAACACTATGTAAAACCCCTGTTACTAAAAGTGAAATATGATTGTGTGTAACTAAAAGTGAAATATCTGTAACGCTATGTAACACCCTGTAACACGGGTGTAACAGGCTGTAACACCATGTAAAATCCCTGTAAGTGAAACAGGCTGTAACGCCCTGCAACGTTACAGGGGTTTCACATAGCGTTTCAGGGCGTTACAGCCTGTTACACCCTTGTTGCAGGGTGTTACATAGTGAAACAATTTTAATGTCTTCGATCTTAGTGGCCGTTGTTTTCTTTTTGCTACGTCGCTTTCGCTACGATATCTCTTAAGTGAACGACTTATGTTATATATCTTACCTATCGGTATCTCTTGCTACCGATAACCTATTTATAAACGATTTGCCTAGCTCCTAGAATCCGGGATATAAAAAGTATACTTAACTTAACTCAGTAGTTTGCCTTTATCTGGTATAATATGATATATGTTTATTCCATTACCCGATATATAATTTCTTCTATGGTGTGGCTACAATCCTATAGTCGACCCGTCTGATCCAGATCCAATCCCTCGGCTAATATCCCGTACGATCCTGATCTGATCTCTCGGTTCTTCTCTCTCTACTACTCTACTAGTTCCCGTTCTCCTCTCTTACTTGGTCCCGTTCTCCCCGAATCTACTGAACTAACCTTTTTATCCCCAGAATATCACCCCAAGTCTCAATCCCTTTCCATTAGTTAATTACTAAATAAACTCCCAAACATTCTATATACAATAATATAACTAAAATACTCTATAAATCTCTACAAGTAGAGAGATCGCCACTCAAGACCATGGTTTCAACCAATGGTTATTAGGCCAGCCGTAGGCTGAGCCTATTACTATACAAATGGAGCGAATTTAAATGACATGGTTTCCACACAAAAGGCTCTTTTGCTTGCCAAGTGAAGGCATATTCGAACAAATCACGTATTTAAGCGTAATCCATTCTCTGAATCGTAGCGAGCAGAATTTTGAAATAGGGTCTCATAACAATGTTTTCTGCATTTTTCACGAAAGTTAAATCGGGAAAATTTCAATTTTTATCAGCCAATCAGGAAGTTGTGTCTTCCCTGTGATTGGTTTATCTGAAAATATCAGCAGCTGTTCACGTGAATTATCGCGATTTCATTACTGGCGCTTTTGCGCATGACGTCATGTATCAACACGCGACAATACTTCCGCGTTCGCTACGTGTTCGCTGATTGGCCCATTTACTGGGAAATTCCACAGAAGCCTAATGTGGTTTGTTACAAGCGCTGTGATTGGCCCGACCCGATTCTGGCACGGCTTTAGCTTAGTGGGTTCGAATCCCTTGACGGGTGAAGATGATGGAACCTATCAATATCTATTGAAACAAATAAGTTTCCCGGTTAGGCAGGCGCGGATACCTACCGGAAGTGCTCCGGTTCGATATATCGAGGTTTCTTTGAATTTTGGAGTGATATTGAAATCCGGTAAATACCGGCGGTAGATTGTGAGAACGCATTGCATGATATTTGTATTACTTAATCAACGAAAAGCGTCGGGGCCGCGCCAGGAGTTTTCGCGATTCAAGTAGCGCAATAGCCTACTTCTTCGTGTTCGTCCACCTCAATTTTCACTCCGCCGATCTCTGACACGGCTCTGTCGCCGTCGGCGCTGTGATTGCACTTTCGTACCACCAAAATTTTTTATTTCTATCAGGGAGGTCTGGAGAACGATTCAAAATTTGGATATCACATAGGCCTGATTTCATCGAATAAGTCGACCATGGTCATAACGTTTCCGTACTTATTACCACCTAAAACCGTCTGAACAATTTTGTCACAACCAACATTTCGTTTACAGAAATCAGGTGTTCACGTGAATCCGCGGTATCGGCTACTGTTTTACTTCCGGGTTTTATTTTAAGATTTAAAATCGTATTTCAAGATCGATTTCTATGAAATCTTTAGTTGATTTGGTGTTTTGGAGGAATTTTTATTTGCTCTACAGAAAATTCATCCTTGACAATTGCGCAAGGTTCGCGAAAAAAAGGTTTTACCAAATCGGGTGTATGACCTTGATATGCTAATTAGCCATGTGCCCGAATTGCAAATTCTATCAAATTTTATTCTGCCAAAAAATGTTAAATACAATTCGCTTTCCGAGAGTTAATGGTATGCTGCATGGAACAAAGTTGTTTTGAGATGGGTCTTGAAGCTATTGAGGTCGAGAGATAACCATCTAGATAGTTCGTGAGAGTTCCAAAGTTTTGAAGACGCTTCAAGGTAATGTCTTGATATTTGTTTTATACGTGTATCTACCCTAGACACATCTTCAGGCCAAAAACTGGCCCTGTCAGATTCAAGATGGCCGACTGGCAGCCATTGTTGTTCGCCAAAATCAGCACTTTTTACACATTTTTGAAGTTTTCGAGGGAAATTTTGAAGACACTTTTATCAATAACCTTGATCATTCGTATATATTTGTATCCCCCGAGGGCCCATCGGCATGAGAAAAATTGAGTCGATCGGACTCAAGATAGCCGTACTGTGACCTTTTTTGTTCCCAAAAATGTCAATTTTGGCCTGAATTCTGAGTACTGTAGCTTTCTAATGGTGCGCCATGTTTCATTGCAATTTGTAATGGGTATTCTTTGGAAAGGGATCTTTTATATCCGAGAGGGTATTTTTGACCAGGCAATTATGACGCACTTGGCAGCCATCTTGGGGTCATCAGTACTCAAAAAAAAGTCTTTCCACATCATAATTGATACTTTAGCATATTTTGCTACTATAATCAATTGGAAAGTTGTAGCTCATGACATGTTCTATGATCGAGGTGAGTTTCAAGCTCATTGGTTTTTTTTATGGCCACCAGGGGCGTTGAACAATACAATAACTTAGTATTTCTATATTACATTCGTTCCTGCTGTCTGTGTTAACACACGATTTTACTATATAAATGATATTGAGCAGGGAGTGTATATTGATAAATATAACCCACAGATTACATCATTTATAAAAAGCAAATCTGACAGGCTGGCCATTGTGCCCCTTGGGGCTCTTGTATAATAATAAGCCTAATGGATACTATGAATTGGAACAATGAAGCCTAAAGATGCCAGTTTGAAGGGTCTTGAATGTCGATCTACACTAAATGTTATAAACACAGCAGATGTTCTGCCCTAAAGTTATATGAAAAATATTTTACAAACAGCATTACTATTTAGCCAAAATAGCTAATTCGTAACAATAGCGTTACACATATTTCACTTTGAGTTACAAGGGTTTCACATAGTGTTACAGCCTGTTACACCCTTGTTGCAGGGTGTTACATAGTGTTACACATATATCATTCTTAGTTACTAGGGATTTCACATGATGTTACAGGGCGTTACAGCCAGTTACACGCTTGTTACAGGGTGTAACATAACGTTACACATATTTCGCTTTGACTTACAGAGGTTTCACATGGCGTTGTTGCACGTGAATTGAGTGGGAGCATTTTATTAAATTAAAGTAGCATTTTAATGTGATGTGATCACTTGTGCTCATAGAGACCATAAGGGATCTCAGGACCGACTTGACCTCTGCTCAAGGATACTGGGGCCCTTTATCACTTACTGAAAGTTTCTTCTCCCATGGAGGCCCAAGGTAAAGTCTTTATTTTCTATTGTCCACGATATTTTTTGTATATTTTGCTTAATTTTGGGTGTGCATACCTCAAATAGGTCTTAATCGAATCAGCAGAGTTGTGCAGTCCAGATAAATCATCGTTTTTAGCTCACTTGGGACTATTACAAGCGGGCTATTGTGTTCACTTTTCATCCGTCGTCTGTCCGTAGACGGAATCCAGCTATTTTTTGAAGTTTTGAAGACGCTTCAATGTAGTGTCTTGATATTTGGGTTACACATGTTTCTACCCTTGACACATCTTAAGCCCAAAAACTGGCCCTGTCTGAATCAAGCTGGCGCGAATCCAGACTATCGCACATGCAGCACGTGCGGTAGTCGCAGTTTTCGAATGCCCTTGAAAAATTGTTGTTACGGGAAAAAAGTAAATAAAAGGGCACACAATTTTTGGGCCATAAAAAATTATTTGCCATCAGTATTAGGACTAAAGCAAAATGTGAATGAAAATAAATTGCCCAAAATCAAAAAAGGCAATCTAAGGCATTTTCCTTTATTCAAATAGGCACTATTCTAAAAGAGACATTATTGTTGCTCTATAAATCTAATCGAAAAAGGGTAAATTTCACCAAAAATCTAAAAAGGCACAAGCAAATTGAATTTGAAGGCAAATTAAGTGGCATGATACCAATAAATTGCACTCAAACTCGCTCGCTGGGCATTAATACTGGCCCTTTTCAAAGTTGGTGCCCTTTTTCACTGTGCTGTAGTCACCGAATGGCCCTGGATCCGTGCCTGTCAAGATGGCTGACTAACAGCCATTGTTGTTCGCCAAAATCAGCACTTTTCACACATTTTTATGGTCGAAGACCACAGGGATCGTCACTGGTAAAAATTCTGCCGTTCACCGAACAACACCGGATATAGTCCCATAATGCTCTACTCCCATGGATATAGTCCCATAATGCTGTATCGATATAGAACTGATAATCCGATAACAAGTTGTCTGTAACATGCATTTGCCTATATCCATGATTCTAGCTATGAATATCATAGCCTGTTGTACCTAAGGTCCCAAAATCGTGATGAATTATGGAAAGTTTTGAGGCGCACGAAGGGCTCACCATATCAGTGAATTGACTATATCGGTTTTACTCGGCAATGAAGTGTTATACCCATCACTATCCTCACAGGTGCGCTTGTCTACTAATACATTCGTAAGTAGTTCATAGATGATGCGCAGTTTACACTGACAGGGAGAGTATCAGTAGCGTGGTCTCTGCTGTGTTTGTCAGTCGCTAGCCCGTATTTTATTTCTTGAAAGCACTGCGAGTGAAGGATTACTACCACTACCACTAGTAGTAGTGCCTGTCACATGAGCACTTCATTCATTGAAGCATCACATACATATAGAACAAAGTTTCATTGGTTAATGTGTGGGCTATACCATTATGGAAAATTACATGGACGATAACACTATGCTTTTTAGGGAAGGTAGACCCACGCATTTTATTATTGATAAAGATCGTTTTATTGAAATAAACTAAGACAAGAACACTACAATGTCTTTGGAGAACAAATAATCAGTTTATTTTCACAATTCATTTTTATCTCGGGCGAAGCCCGAGATGTTGTAATGGGTCCAAAAATCGAATTTTTGCTGACAAATGAGGTTATATCTTTTACACAAAGTCATACAATCTACTATGTTCATGTGCAAAATGTAGCTTGATCATGCGGCTAAAATCTGTTGGAAATGGAATTTTGAATATCGCGTACGTTTAAGAGAAATCGACGAATTTGTGGCGATTTTTCAAGAAATTTCAAGGAGCATTTTGTTTCATAAAACGTACAACGTTACATTGAAGTAAAATAACTGCTCCCTGCGTTTGGCTGAGCTCCCGCTGTCAATCAATGTAAGGGCATATTCGATTGACGCAGACAAACCGGTCTTTTAATCTTCTCATCTATTAATCTGCTCGGTTCTAGTTTCTCATTTCCCAGTCATGGGAGAGTCTTATATGTTTATTTTTAATTTGATAGCCGTAGTATCGATTCCGTCTCTCCATATCTATTTCATTATGCAAATAACCGAAGATTCAATCGATACGCTACTTCACGGAAGATTATGCGCGCACAATCGAATAAGCCCAAACCTCGTCTCGCTTCAAGTTTTTAGTTAGCGATATTTTACTTACTATACAACGGCACGCATAATCCTTTCAGTATGATATCCTGACAATGTGTTGAACTTGATAAAACCTCACTTTGAACGCTAAAGATCACTATAAATGTAAAAAAAACTACCAAAAATCACAAATTTAGCGATGACGCTCGAAGCAGCTAACGGATGTAATGACTGGTGCCGGGTGTCATCACTTTGTTGTTGAGTTCAAGACTCTTAAGGTGAATTTATTGCAGGCTACACTGATAAATATGAAATAATATTATGAAATAGAATTGATTTTTGAAGGACTACACTTGTAGATTCATAATAAAAATATGAAAAATACCAGGACTCGAACCAGCAATCGAAATTGGACCGTCAAGTGCTGCCACCATGTGATACCTGGCAACCAGTCTTTACATCTTCAGCCGTTGCAAAATGTTTTTTGATAATTTTAGGACACTTATAGTGATTTCTAGCCTTTGCAGTGAGGTTTTATCATATCCAACATAACGGTAGGTTATCATATTTAAAGGATTACGCGTGACGATATATATAGTAAGTAGAATATCGCTGATTGAAAACTTGAAGCGAGAGATTTTCATTGCAAATGAACTGGAGCATGGCGGATTTAGGTTCCAACTTCCGGTTCTGACTAGCGCCATCAAATGATTCAAGAACTTGCCGTATTGCCGCGATGATTGCTGATTAGATTTCAATGATGTTGTTGACCGAAATCAGCAGATTTTACACATCCATGAAGTGTTGAAGGAAAACCTTAAAGATGCATCAATCAGATGGCGCCTATACATTACAAAGATAACATTCTGCGCCCGAGATATTAAGATCCGTGGATCTCTTGTTAGAATTTTTCCGGATTTGGGGAAAACAGGAACATTTTTGTCTGGGGGAAATTGTCCATAATGGTTATAAGAAACCCTGGAAATGCGTGAATTTGTTTTGACTAATAAAACTGATATCTCCTCATGCACTCTCTTCAACCATATGGACGTTATGGTCCTCTTGTTGAAGTTTCGAAGACGCTTTGATCAGTTACCTTGATCTTCGATTATATTTGAATTAGCGGCCATCTTGGTGTCATCAGTACTCATTCGTAGGTGGGAAAAAGTTTTTCCACATTATATTGATACCTAAGCATATTGTGTTATTACAATCAGTTGGAAAGTTGTAGCCCATAATGTGTTATGATATAGGTGAGTTTCAAGGTCATTGGTTTTTCTATATGGCCACCAGGGGGCGTTGAATAATACAATAACTTGAATGATCGGTTGCAAAGTTGTAGTTCATGACATGTTCTATGATTGTGGTGAGTTTCAAGGTCATTGGGTTTTGCATATGTCACCAGGGGGCATTGAATAGTAAAGTAACTTAGTATTTCCATATTCAATTGGCAACGAGGCATATTTTGTTATCACAATCAATTGAAAAATCGTAGCTGCTGACATGTTCTATGATTGTGGTGGGTTTCGAGGTCATTGGTTTTTGCATATGGTCACCAGGGGTGTTGAATATGGAAATTGTTAGATTGTTGAGCATTTGAAACCATTTCCCAAGTGGGCATGGTGTTCCTGGACCCTAGTTTGCCCTTCTGGTTGCTCTGACTGTCATTCGCATGGGTGGATCTAGGGTTGTCTTGTATTAGGGGTGAACAGAGGGTGGGGGATCTGGGGGTCATCTGCCAGAATAGGCTATTTCAAATTCGATGTGCACAATTGTGCAATTTCCTGCATTTTTGAACTAATTTAAGTGTAGATAGAAATGAGTAGATAATTGCAACACAATTCTCAAGCCGGGGCTCGACAGTATTCTGGAAAATAAGAAATAGACACTCGGAACTTCGAGGCAAAGGGGCCCTGGTCCCTCGGGTCCCACCATTCCTAGATCCGTTTTTGTATATGGTCACCAGGGGGCGTTAAATATTGAAAAATTGTTAGATTGTTGTGCATTTGAAACCACTTCCCAAGTGGGCATGGTGTTCCTGGACCCCTAGTTCTATTTTAATGGGTTTGCATATTGCTATCACACGGATTGATAACTTGCTTGGGGAGTGGATTACTTTCGTTAGAACCTTTCTTGGGCTCTGATATTTTCACACATTTAATGCAGTAACAAAATCTAGGTTCCTTTCGTATATTAGCTATAACGGTTGTCATTTCATTGTTTTATGATTTTGTTTAATCGTTTTTGTTTTTTTCAGCAGCGCATACCAACCTTGGTTGAGCGTGCGGGATCAGGCTTGAAATTGGTATTCATGCGCGGCATAGTGTTGCCGGAAATTAATTCATTCTTTATTGACACAAAATTTCACCATAAAAAATTTTCTTTTATGTTTTTAAAAAACCCTTTTAATTTTCTTTTACTTTCATTGGGTGCTTGTGTTAGCAGCCGTTAGTAAAATCTATGAACATTATAAAATGTATGAACATTTATATTTTTCAGTTTAAATATCTAAAACTTAAAAACCGCTTTTCTGTAAAATAAATTCTGAATTGAATTGAAGACTGGTTGTCTCTTCAAAGAGCCAGGGGGGCGGTAGTCTATGGTGGCAATAAACTTTATCGGATGATCGTAGTGGATTGTCATTTGAAGGAAATGTAACTTAATCTTGCTTAATTTCTTTATTATTTTAAAAAGAAAAATCTATTTCCGTGTTCACTACTTCTCTTCACCTGAAGTCACTCGAGTTAGTCACGTTTTTCCTTTCAGCTGTTAATTTGTCTATGCAAAATCATTTCCACACAACCCGATAAGTAATCTAGCAATTATCAACATGATGATAGATTCCGTAAAAATACACTGCAATATTCAAATAACAACTATCCAAAAGCTTGCACTAACTTGGTCCGCGTCTACAATAAAACCATTCCGATTCCCAGTCCCCGTGTTTAACATTTCATGTAACGATTTAAGACAACACCGATCTCTTAGCTCTTTAACAGGTAATCAGTTCAAAGTTCGATTAATTCTACTACAGAAATAACCACCAAGCAAGCTTTCAGTACAACCACGTCGGCAAGCCCATTTGAGAATTTCTTTCTTGTTATTTTTTGTTTCAAGGTAATTAATTTCAGTATATGGTCACCAGGGGTGTTGAATATTGAACTAGATTGAGTAAGATCGTTAAGCATTTGAAACCACATCCCAAGTGGGTATGGTGTCCCTAAACCCATAGTGAGAAATTCGGCTATTACGCGATGATATATACGGTGTACATAATCAATGGATAGATTTATAGATGGACAGCTTTGAGCCAATGTTACAATTGCACAGTTCTTGAAATGAACTCCCTCACCTAGTATATTCTTGCCTGAAACTATCTCTGAAAATTCCTTTGAATATGTTGAAACTTTGTTTTTTAGGTAAGATGGCTACATATTCCGAAATACCAGTACAAGGTATGGTAACATTTAATGTTTTGTCATGGGATATTCAACGTTGGAGCTGTATCTACTGTCAGTTTGCATCCCCACTCAAATCCTTATTCATCAATCATATACAGAGGCATGTATCGCAGAAATGTTTTCAACGTGATAAACCTACAAGTACACAGGATAGCAATTATTCTTCAAGAACCACGTCGTCTTCATCCTTTCAGTCATCAATTGTGTTAGACCCCTCACAGCAGGAGTCCCTATTTTTTGATGATTCTGATTCACATGCTGATAATGATGATTTGATGCCACTGAAAGAAGGTCTCAATGGCTGTATCCACAAACCAATTTCAACGATTCCCGAAGATGATGAAGTTGTGAATCCGTCGACAACTGCTGAGATTTCTGAGGAAGAGTGTCTTCCTAAGGTTTTGGGCAAAAGTGATTCGGAAAACATTTCTTGTGAATATTCGGATGGTGTCAAAAATGCTATTGATGATATACATAATAAGCCTTTCCGATGTGGTATCAGTAAGACACATCCAAATATTTTGACACGGTTATTAAACCAACCAAAACCATTAACATTATTGGTTCAGCCATCAGCGTATGAGGTGAATCCAACAAGTCCTTTGGATATGACAAGTGAAGCAACCAAGATATTGACCAAGCAGAATCCGCTTGATGAATGTGATGATGTTCGACTGTATCACAGTCCAGAGAGAGACACGTAAGTGTTGTAATTACGCAAACGCATTTGTAAAAGATATAGGCCCTACATTTAGAAAGGGAAACAAAGATCGTGTTGACTTGTCCACTCGTTCACTTGTCCATTCCTTTATTTATCCTAAGTAGATCTAATCCCATTATTTAGGGATGTTTTATAAACACCTGTTGGGATGATATTTGGGCCATCCATGTATCTTCCATGGAGACATCTGCAGGCCAAAAACTAATCATTTGGAACCAAGATGGCTGTCTGGTTTATTTAGCCCACTTCGGACTTAAGTCTCAGCCCAGCAGGCTATTGCGTTTAATTTGTGGCTGGCTGGCTGGCTGTCCATCCGTCCATACGTCCGTCTGTCCGTCCGTCCGCTAACGGAATCCAGTTGTTTAAGTTTTGAAGATGCTTCAAAGGATTGTCTTGATCTTTGGTGTATACTTGTATCTACCCCAGATACACCTTCTGTCCAAAAACTGGCCCGATCCAGACCTGCTTACCCCTACGAGAATTCCGTATTTGCTACTGATTCTAATAGCTAAATACGGAAGTACGGATGCTCCATAAAAACTACGGTTTTTTAGCCCACTTGGGACTTTAGTCCCAGCGGGCTATTGCGTTCACTTTTCGTCCGTCGTCCGTCCGTCCGTCCGTCCGTAGACGGAATCCAGTTATTTTGGGAAGTTTTGAAGACGCTTCAAGGTAATGTCTTGATATTTGGGTTACACATGTATCTACCCTAGACACATCTTCAGCCCAAAAACTGGCCCTGTCAGAATCAAGATGGCCGACTGGCAGCCATTGTTGTTCGTCAAAATCAGCACTTTTTACACATTTTTGAACTTTTTGAGGGAAATTTTGAAGACGCTTTGATCAATTACCTTGATCTTTCGGATATATGTGAATCCCCCCAGGGCCCATCAACATAACAAAAATTGGGTCGGTCGGACTCAAGATGGCCGTCCTATGACCTTTTTGTGCCCAAAAATGTTAATTTTGGCCCGAATTCTGAGTCCTGTAGCTTCCTACTAGTTTGCCATTTCTCATTACAATTTGTGATGGGTATTCTTTGGAAAGGGATGTTTTATACCTGAGACAGGTATTTTTCATCAGCCAATTATGACGCAATTGGCGGCCATCTTGGTGTCACCAGTACTCATTCGTAAGTGGGAAAAAGTTTTTCCACATTATATTGATACCTAAGCGTATTTTGCTACCACAATCAATTAGAAAGTTGTAGCTCATAACGTCTTCTATGATTGTGGTGAGTTTCAAGGTAATTGGATTTCGTATATGGCCACCAGGGGGCGTTGAATAATGCAATATCTTAGTATTTCTATATTATATTCGTATCAATGCATATTTTGTAACCACAATCAATTGCAAAGTTGTAGCTCATGACATCATCTATGATTGTGGCAAGTTTTAAGGCCATTAGTTATTCTATATGGTCACCAGGGGGCATTGAAAAGTAGAATAACTTAGTTTTTAGGCCAGCCGTAGGCTGAGCCTATTACTATACAAATGGAGCGAATTTAAATGATATGGTTTCCACACAAAAGGCTCTTTTGCTTGCCAAGTGAGGGCATATTCGAACATATCACGTATTTAAGCGTAATCCATTCTCGGAATCGTAGCGAGCAGAATTTTGAAATAGGGTTTCATAAAAATGTTTTCTGCATTTTTCACGAAAATTAAATCGGGAAAATTTCAATTTTTATCAGCCAATCAGGAAGTTGTGTCTTCCCTGTGATTGGTTTATCTGAAAATATCAGCAGCTGTTCACGTGAATTATCGTGATTTCATTACTGGCGCTTCTGCGCAAGACGTCATGTATCAACACGCGACAATACTTCCGCGTTCGCTACGTGTTCGGTGATTGGCCCATTTACTGGGAAATTCCACAGAAGCCTAATGTGGTTTGTTACAAGCGCTGTGATTGGCCCGACCCGATTCCGGCACGGCTTTAGCTTAGTGGGTTCGAATCCCTTGACGGGTGAAGATGATGGATCCTATCAATAACTATTGAAACAAATAAGTATCCTGGTTGGGCAGCCACGGATATCTACCGGAAGTGTTCCGGTTCGATATTTCGAGGTTTCTTTGAATTTTGGAGTGATATTGAAATCCGGTAAATACTGGCGGTAGATTGTGAAAACCCATTGCATGATATTTGTATTACTTAATCAACGAAAAGCGTCGGGGCCGCGCCAGGAGTTTTCGCGATTTAAGTAATCAATAATAACAAGCAATAGCCTACTTCTTCGAGTTCGTCCACCTCAATTTTCACTCCACCGATCTCTGACACGGCTCTGTCGCCGTCGGCGCTGTGATTGCACTATTCGTACCACCAAAATTTTTTATTTCTATATCAGGGAGGTCTGGAGAATAAAAAAGTCAAAATTTGGATATCGCATAGGCCTGATTTCATCGAATAAGTCGACCATGGTCGTTACGTTTCCGTACTAACTACCACCTAAAACGGTCTGAACAATTTCGTCACAACCAACATTTCGTTTACAGAAATCAGGTGTTCACTTGAACCCGCGGTATCGTCTACTGTTTTACTTCCGAGTTTTATTTTAAGATTTGAAATCGTATTTCAAGATCGATTTCTATGAAATCTTTAGTTGATTAGGTGTTTGGGAGGAATTTTTATTTGCTCTACAGAAAATTCATCCTTGACAATTGCGCAAGGTTCGCGAAAAAAAAGGTTTTACCAAATCGGGTGTATGACCTTGATATGCTAATTAGCCATGTGCTCGAATTGCAAATTCAATCAAATTTTATTCTGCCAAAAAAATGTTAAATACAATTCGCTTTCCGAGAGTTAATGTTATGCTGCATGGAACAAAGTTGTTTTGAGATGGGTCTTGAAGCTATTGAGGTCGAGAGATAACCATCTAGATAGTTCGTGAGAGTTCCAAAGTTTTGAAGACGCTTCAAGGTAATGTCTTGATATTTGGTTTATACGTGTATCTACCCTAGACACATCTTCAGGCCAAAAACTGGCCCTGTCAGATTCAAGATGGCCGACTGGCAGCCATTGTTGTTCGCCAAAATCAGCACTTTTTACACATTTTAGAAGTTTTCGAGGGAAATTTTGAAGACACTTTTATCAATAACCTTGATCATTCGTATATATTTGTATCCCCCAAGGGCCCATCGGCATGAGAAAAATTGGGTCGATCGGACTCAAGATGGCCGTCCTGTGACCTTTTTTGTTCCCAAAAATGTTAATTTTGGCCTGAATTCTGAGTCCTTTAGCTTTCTAATGGTGTGCCATTTTTCATTGCAATTTGTAATGGGTATTCTTTGGAAAAGGATCTTTTATATCCGAGAGGGTATTTTTGACCGGGCAATTATGACGCAATTGGCGGCCATCTTGGGGTCATCAGTACTCATTCGTAGGTGGAAAAAAAGTTTAGCCACATCATTTTGATACTTAAGCATATTTTGCTACCATAATTAATTGGAAAGTTGTAGCTCATGACATGTTCTATGATTGAGGTGAGTTTCAAGCTCATTGGTTTTTGTTTATGGCCACCAGGGGGTGTTGAACAATACAATAACTTAGTATTTCTATATTACATTCGTACCTATGCATATTTTGCTACCACAATCAATTGGAAAGTTGTAGCTCATGACATGGTCTATTATCTTGGTGAGTTTCAAGCTCATTGGTTTTTGTATATGGCCACCAGGGGCGTTGAACAATACAATAACTTAGTATTTCTATATTACATTCGCTCCTGCAGTCTGTGTTAACACACGATGGTACTATGTAAATGACATTGAGCAGGGAGTGTATATTGATAAATATAACCCACAGATTACATCATTTATAAAAAGCAAATCTGACAGGCTGGCCATTGTGCCCCTTGGGGCTCTTGTTGATCATTAGTGTATATAGCTGCGTGCACATAGTCTATTGATTAGCGCACAGCAGACTAGCGCACAGCAGCAATGCTCAGACTGTGCCCGCGTGTTGTATACGTATCCTCAATCAAAACAAACTATTCAATAAATCAATACGGACGGATCCAAAGTGTCAACTGCCCATGAATGTATTTTTTTAAATATTCGAATAGAATTAATGATTACTATAGAAAAATATTTCTGCCGAGAAAATAGCTGCTGCTTCAACGATTCGAACCCGCTTTCTATTGTTCAGTTGCAACTGCCCACAATTCCAAAATTATCTTGGCGGAGGACCCACAAACTCCTGTGATGGCTTCGTGCCCACAGCGCTCGCGAGGAATCGAATGAGATCGAATTCATTTTTGATTGCTTTGGCAACTACTGTTGAGATCCCTCTGAAATTAAGGTTAACTGGTCATTTCGAGCCAGTGTCGACATCTGGCCAAAAGGGAGCATTCAAATAATACGTACAGTGGTTTTTCGGGGGGGAAGAGGGGGGTAAACAAATTACAAACTGTCTAGGGTTACAAGAGTATACTTAATTGGCTCTATAACACTTTCGTACCCCTCCCAAAATTTCTATTTCTGCATAATATTATTAATCAGGAAGTTCTGGAGAATAAAAATAAATTGATAAAATTCTGATAATTCAGGGCCGATTGCATTGATTAAATTCCTCCACTAATTACAAACTGAAAACGTCTGAACTGTTAATTCGCAATAAATTTGATTTAATTGATTTAAATTCTGTTTCTGGGCATATAACTTTCCTTCATCAGAACATCTATCTTTAAATCAATAAACATTTAAAGAGATGGTTTTGTTTAAAAATTAGGTTTTCGCCAAACTTTAAATGTCATGACATTTCAGTGACGGAAACTTTGATTGACATCCAATATGGCGTCATTCGTCGTAGCGAATCAGCGAATTTACATGCGATTTAGGGCCCTAAATATCAAAATTTTGACATAGAATATAGTTGCAAAGCAGCGAAAACGGGTTTTCTGCACAACCTTGTTCGTATTCTTGTTTTTGTCTGGATACTGTCGACCACGATTGCATGTATGCTGATGCAGACGCACCATGCTATTGAAAATGAAGGGAATTAAGAATCCTGTTCAACAGTCAAAACGGTTTTATTAAAGGAAGGTCTACATAGTCAATTTGGCCTACTTGAAACCATGGATTACTGGACCAGATGGTTAGTTGACTGGAAAATTGACTTTTAGGTCTTAATAAGTCTTTATGGATTTTGAAAAAGCATTTGATAAGGTACTACATCAGCGATTACTAAACAAACTATTAGGCACTGGTAATGACCACGGTTCGCTTATATGCCTCAGCAGATTTCTCTGAATCAAAATAGGTGGCCGAAATCAACGGAACTGTCTCAATTTGAATATAAGTAAATCTAACTAACTGGAGGTTCGTCTTCTTTTTGCTGTCCTGATAAATGATTAAATGTACAGGGCAATGATAAAATGTACATGACGGAGTAAATTTCCAAAACGACTTAACCCTCTAACAGGCAAGTATTATTTGGCATGTAAGTGATTTTGGACCTTGCATTGGGAAAACTGAATAACTCAGTAGATATGAGGGGTAATCCCATATTGTATGTATTTGATGAAAGCTCTTTTCATAAGCTTTTGAATGGAACAAAGTTTGCGAACTTTGGGGGTTACCTTCAGGGTTTGACCCCAAGGTCATATATCCCAAGGTCATCCAGATTTTTGGGCCATCCATAATCAAGCACTGTCATCAGATTCATCCCAATACGAATTTTCATCAGAATCTATCTTTACTATGTCTAAGATATCAGCCAAACTCACAAGAGAACGTCATTAGTGCATTGGCCATTACTACGGTCTTCTCCACTTCTGAAATCTGACCCACGTGACTCGTGCTTTGTATACCCCCTAATACATGCCAAATGTATGATATATCACTTTCTTGCTTTGTTAGAGTTTGTACGCCGTCTGGTGTCGCCATCTGCTTACAGGAAAATAAGTTAGAATGCTTCACTGAAATCATTACTTAACTATCCTATTCACTATAGCTGGTCTATGGCTATTGCTGGTATATTGTCACTATAGCTCAAGCTTTGTTCTGTACAAGGTCAGAAACATGGAAGAAGGGCTTCATCTGAAAAGGCATAACCCTTACAAAAAATCACACATGTTATTTTGTAAAAAGCATGTGTGATTCACATGTGTAAAAATGGGACATTATTTCAAAGATCACATGTGTGATACAGCCCTGTATGTGAATCACACGTGTGATTTTGTCCCAATTTTACACATGTGAATCACACATGTTCGAGCTCTACACGACTGTATTCACGAAGAAGTATAAATACACATTCATAATGGTCAAAATTTGACCACTTCTTTCTCTGGACATGATGGTTTATCCAAACTTCACAATATCCTAAAAACCCATTGCCTGAAAGGAGATCCACATAATGGCAAAACAAAATGTAGTTCCAAAATTATCAACCAAATGTAATAACTCACTTGTGTATATGTTAATGGGAATTCTATTTTCAAATATTTACAGATTTACTCAACGATTTATACTGTTGCAGGTTTTGTCCAATCTTCTTTCTAATTTCGGCCGCGGTAACCCAAGATCTATACTTCAAAACATTGATCTGGAATGAGACAAATTTATAAAACCTTTTAATCTTGCACACAATTCCAAACAATAAACCAATAAATCAATATCCCTAATATCAATCATCTGGTCACACCTACCATAACAGGACTCTTGACCTCTTTTTCAGTAATTTGTTCCGGCTGAAAGTATACTTTTCATTTTTCATTTATATAAATCACTACTCAAGGAAATGTATGTACTCATTCCCTAAATTAATAATGGAAAATTCCATTTTCATTTGTAAGTGATTAATTCATTTGTAGAAAGAATTGGCAAATACTGTTCAATACCGGCTGATCATTCAGTTCAATGTTAAGGAATCATAAGTATAGTATGCAAACGAGCATCCTTTTTCATGACTGGACAGATTGTGATTTAAAAAGAGTTCATGGTGTAATATAGGCCTACTTGAAAAATAGATTTTACCGATTACAGTAAATTCAATCATCATCACTATAAATATTTAATGAAACAATTATACAACAATTATAAAACAATTATATACTTGCCTTGGAGCTTGAATTCAAACACCAGACTGTTTGAACTAAGAAATTAACCATGAAAATTGACTAAAAATAGCAAAAATATCCTCAAAATAATTGCAAATGGCGATGTGCATGCCTGCATGGTCATTCCCAGTCCTTTGCTAGCCGACGCGAACGGTTCGTATCCCATAAATACCTGGTAATTTTTCGAAGGTTTTTTTGAATATTTATATTTTTTAAAAACTCAATAGCGAATGCAAAATCATAACCTTAATTTATTAATTTAGCCGAATGAAAAAAAAAACTAGGAATGGACATCCATACTAGGTTTTTGCACAGTAGGCGGGGCATTTAATCTAACCACCTACGTGTTGAAAATGTTGAAATAATGAGTATTATGGAAATATTTTTATTCCAAAATGGACTCTATGACTAAAATGCTGATGTTCAGAATTTGGAAAAAATTGTTTTCGTTCAACAAAATTTTTTTGTCTGGACAAAAAGTGTTTCATTTCATCAATAACAATTTTTTTGTCAGAACGAAGAAATGTTTTTTCAACAAAAAGCATGTTTTTCGATCAAACAATTGTTTTCATTCGAACGAGATTTTAGAACATTTAAGTTTCTTTTTGTTCGAACAGATATATTGTTTCATCGAAGCATTTTTCATTCCAAAGAGCAAAATTTTGGTGAAACTAAATAGTCTTTTCATTATAATGAGTAATCTTTATTCAAAAAAAATAATCTTCTAATTCGAACACAAAAGTATAACCGGAACCTGGGTATTCTTTGTATCTAATATCCATATCATGCCTTTAGGTTGAAGCCCATCTTCCATATTTCTGGCCATGTACGGAACACAGCGTGTTAAGGTCGTTTTGGATATTTACTCATTCCGGTGCATTTTAGATTACTGTGTATGTCATTTATCAGGACATTAAAGAGAAGACTACTTAGGATACTACCTTGCGTGACTACACTAGTTAGACCGACTTATTCCAAGATGAGGCTTTCCATTGATTTCGGCCACATGTTTTCGTCCAGAGATAACTGCTGAGCCATTTGAGCGACCTATCATTGATACCGTTTCCTAATAGCCTGTTTAGTAATGGTTGATGTTGTACCTTAACAAATGCTTTGTCGAAATCATAAAGAGTAATTATGGCCTAACAGTCGATTATCCAGAGTCAAATAGGACCATCTGGTCCAGTTGTCCATGGTTTCAAGTAGGTCTAATTTTCTCTCAAGTAGGTCTAATTTTGTCTCTTTTGTCGACCTTATAAAACTGTGTTAACCATTGAACAGGATTCTCAGACTGTGCAGAAAACCCATTATCGTTGCTTTGCATCCGAATCGTTTGCGTATTTATTAATTAAGTTATTTATTTGTTGTTGGAACTACATTTTGTTTCGAAAGAACACATGCCCTTTTATGTATATTCATGCTTCATACACGTGATAAAACAGACACAGACTTGCTGCAGTGTGGTGTATTGATCTGCGCATGTATGAGAAAAGTGCGCCTCGCGTGTGGCCTAGTTAAATTTTTTTTGGATACTGCAAATGATTCAACTGCCACGGTTCGTCGCGGGCGGCCGTGAAAAGCAGTGAATTTTATGGAAGGACAGTAAAATTGGGTAAGAGGGAAGTGAATCTTGGAAATTGTTCAATTTACGAAAATAAATTGTCTAACTTTAAAGAGCAAATGCCATCAAAATAGAATATTGTGTAAATTTCATTTTCAAATGTGATGTATTCACAAATATCCAATATGGAACTATTTCACTAGACATTTTGTGCGGTATTTTATCGTTTTAGGAGTGATTTGAATAAATAAACTCTTGCCATTGTAAGTGTTGCTACTGTTGTATATGCCATGATAATCGTGTATAAGTGAGTAGCACTGTAGGTCAGTGAATACGGTGAACAAATGATGTTTATTTTATCGATTATACATAGGCTACGCGTACTAGCGCGCACATGTGCTTTTGTTGATTGTCATAGTTAACATCATAAATAGCGCCACCCGCGGGTTGAATATGAACTATACGCACGGAGTGAAGGATAAATAGATAACTATTCCGCTAATGAGCTACCGGCTATGCGCGCACCTGCCGCTAGCGGCGCTGACTGTCAACTCGGTTATAGCGACCCCACATGAACCGGGATGTAATTCAATAGCGTACGGCTTTGAATGGGGCGCTTTGAACCGCTTTTCTCTTGAATGAAAGTTGGCCATGCCGACTGAATGCTGTGTTCCGTTGTGTGGGCAGCTCGGAGGACACGCTTTCCCGAAAGATGAGAGTAGGCGACGCATTTGGGTGAACGCAGTCCGACGTGGCGAAGCTCATTGGAAACCGTCGAGGCATAGTGTAGTGTGTCGGAATCATTTTACAACCAAAGACTACGTTGAAATTACCACTTCAGGTTTGTTTACACTTAATGCTCACAACAGGTGTTACATACATGGTGTTACAATGAATGAAATCAATTTGATATGGGATATTTAGAAGATTTTTTAGCCTGAGCAAGTCTCGTCAAAAGCCAGCAGAAGGGCTTGGATGGGTCGAGTTAAAAAAGTGTGGGTAGTCCTTCAATAATCTGGAAGTAGGGCCTCATCAGGCCTAAAGAGGCCTGTGAAATTTAAGTATCAGTTTACCGTCACCCGCCACGTGTGGACTGAAGACCGCTCTCGCATGAAAACATTCAATATGTACGTTTCAATTTTATGTTCTAAAAATCCGGAAAGTGGATATATAATGTACAAAACTTATAACAGTCATCGATAAAACGTTTTTTAAATCAATATTTAATGTGTTGATTGCCTTTTGAGGTTTGGATTGCAATGTTTATGTCTTGAAATTTAGGGATTATTATCGGGTGTGACTGCTTTAAGTCAGCTAACTTATTTTGATAGCTGAGCTACCACTAGCGCCATCTAGTGAACAAAAGTTGAAGTGTTGACAAATTTTACTGCCAACGCTGCCATAAATCATTGATTATGACTAGTCTCAGTTGAAGTTTAATATATTTATTGAATTATTCTATGTACAGGTACATCACCTCTGCAAAATCGACTGAAGAAAGATGCGGTACCATCAGTGTTTCCCTGGAATTCAGAAATTTCACCAGCAGGACTTAGCAGGAATGATAGATACATGAAACGTAAACAGCTTCTGTCGGAACAAGAATCTGCGGCCAAAAAACAATGTGAAGTGGCACTTTATCAAGTAGCAGCGCATGAAACAGTGGGGGAAAATTGTCAATGTAAGGACCTTTGAGTGAGAAATTGTGAAGATGCATTCCAAATTTACACTCAACAATAATAATCTTGCCTTTTCAGATCTTCCCGTTACTGTGTGTGAAGATTTGCCTGATTCTGCACCACCGATCACAAGTATTGGAGTACAGTGTGAAATTGTTTCGGTTTACTCTCCCTTGGACCATTACAGGAAAAATGATGACTGTTTTCACTACTACACTGGGTTGGAATCATGAAAGAAATTTTATTTTGTGCTCAACGTGCTAGGACCTGCAGCTTACAAGTTGAACTACTATCAGGGAATAACACCGATTATATCTGTCGAGGAACAATTTTTTTGTGTCTCATTAAATTAAGGCTATATAGATGTGACTTTGAACTTTCTCAAATGTTCAATATATCTGAAAAAATTGTGCGGAACATTTGCATAACATGGATTAATTTTATGGCCCATGAACTGGATGAAATCAATTGGTGGCCAGAAAAGAAGTTAGTTCAGTTTTACATGCCAACCGATTTTGCTATCAAATATCCGAGTAGGCGAGTTGTTCTTGATGGCACCGAATGTCCTATAAAAAAACCAAAGCACCCTTTGGTACAGCAGTCGACTTACTCCACATACAAGAATAGAAATACTATGAAGGTGGTAGTAGGAGTTAGTCCTGCTGGTGCTGTAACTTATGTGTCATCAGCATATGGTGGATCTACTAGTGACCGTCAAATAACAGAAAGGAGCGAATTGTGGAGACTTTGTGACAGTAATGACAGCATCATGGTGGACAAAGGTTTCAATGTTGACGTTTTGTTCATTCCCAGTAATGTCAAAATCAATATACCATCATTCTTTCGCAAGAAAAATCGCATGTTGGGTCCTGAAGAATTGCGTCTTGTGACTGAGACTTAATCAATATAAAGAAAATGATGAAATGAGAGAAACTGGTGCTGCCACCTTGTCCAGTCTAATAAAACAATTTTGAAATATCTAATTACAATTTGATTCCTTTTTAATTGATTTCTATTGAATTGCTTTTCAATCACCATGGGTCGAAATGTGAAATAAGAAAAATAAACCATTCGATTTGAGCTGTGTTACTCTTTCATGGGACTGCCTTTTATAAGACTGCCCTTTAGTTTTGGAACTGCAACACCTGAAAATCCAAGAAACAAAATTATAGTAAATAGTGTGCAGGTGGATCTTGCCCAGCCCCACATTCACACTGGCTTTCTTGTACCGCGCCAGTTACACCTAATGGGGGAACTGCTTGGCGCCCCTGGCAAGTGACTGAAAATTTTTGGCTATAGATGGCGCCACCATTTACAATATTTTAGCGTCTGCTTTTATGGGATTTACGGTAGTTTTTACGACTCTCCCTGTCACAATGAGTGATTTAACTCTCGAAGAATTGAAAAAAGAGCTTAAAGCAAGAGGAGCAAAAGTTTCAGGAAGGAAAAAAGAGCTCATAGAGAGGTAAATCATGTTTTTAATCCGGACTAAAACATAGACACTATAGACTAGTCGCTTTACATTCCCGGAATCCCGGGTTCGAGTTCAACCTGGGCCGGGAGTTCAAATGACTGAAAAAGGATATCTAAAGCATGTTTAGCACAAATTTACCCCAGCCATTGTAAATATCAACTTATCAACTGTCCATATTTGTGTGGGTGGTTGGCAGAGAAAAAATCCTATGATGATACACAGGCCTAGAGGCCCGACTGAGCTAGTCAAAACTTTCTGGTCTGCATGTACGCCTTCAGAAAGCTTTTTTGTTCTTCGTGTTAGAATTCTATAAGATGACACAGCAGTCTGATGAGCTGCAAAGTGAATATAAGATGGACCTTCTTGCTGCAGATGAATACAAGGATCTACATCCTGGGATGGTTAAAGATCTACCTCCAATAAGTGAGACACTGCTGTGCGAATTTTTAATCTTAGATGATCAGTGGCTTGATGCCAAGATCAAACAAAGACTTATACTAACAAAGGTGAGCGTGACTTTGATGTTTCCTAAGCTGGTAACACTAGATTTTCATCAAACTATCACTTTTGTTCTCTTTTTAAAAAAATATTAAGTGAGCTTTTTATCTTATTTTTTAGATTTCTCCGACATATACGTTTAGCGACCAGTCAGTTACATGTAGTTTTTGTAAAATCATCTGAAGCCCGCCCGCCTGCAGATGAATACAAGGATCTACATCCTGGGATGGTTAAAGATCTACCTCCAATAAGTGAGACACTGCTGTGCGAATTTTTAATCTTATATGATCAGTGGCTTGATGCCAAGATCAAACAAAGACTTATACTAACAAAGGTGAGCGTGACTTTGATGTTTCCTAAGCTGGTAACACTAGATTTTCATCAAACTATCACTTTTGTTCTCTTTTTGAAAAAATATTAAGTGAGCTTTTTATCTTATTTTTTAGATTTCTCCGACATATACGTTTAGCGACCAGTCAGTTACATGTAGTTTTTGTAAAATCATCTGTGTGGGTAGAGATGAAGAAAACTGTTCAATATTGTGTTGACATCAAACTTGATATGAACGGGGTTCTCCTTGAAAGCCAGTGTGAGTGCGGAGCAGGTCAGGGCCCAACAGCCCATTGTAAACATGTCGCGACAGCACTTTATGGTCTTTGCTCCATCCGATCTACTGGTGAAATAATCACAGAAACAACTTGCACTCAGGTAAGATAAATTTCTATCCAGTTTAATTTACTTAGAAACTGTCTCTAAAATGATAGTATAAATTGATTTAAGTAAAAGAGGGGCAACATGAGGTAACCGATTTTCATCACTTAGTCTGGCAGTAAAAAAAAGTCCAGATTTCTGTTTGCCAATACACGTGTTTCTATTTAAATAAAGTTTTGACCTACCTGTACAATTTTTTTTCAGGTTCTTCAGACTTTTCATAGAAGCAAAGCATTCAAGGGTAGTCCTATGAAAGACTCCACCATTGCTGAAGCCCGCCAACAAACAGCTTTCATATGATCCAAGACCAGATAATTTGAGAGGACGAGAAAATAGAGTGCAAAGTGTGACAAACTTGATCTTAAATTATCAGCTACAGTGATCTGTTTACAGTCAGATTTATTTCCATATGTCGAACCTGCGCCTACATCATGTGTGTACATAAAAATTACCAGACGATGCCAATAAAATGCACTCGTCCATCTCAGGGTCTGTGAACATAGGGTGTTGAAAAAATCAATTTTGAGTGGTCATATGGAGATATTCTAGAGTGTGAAGCTAATTCATTTAATTAAAAAGACTAATGTTCAGTTGCATTCTCTAGTTACAGGATATGCCATTTCTGCAGTTGTCAGAACCAGCTAATCCATATGCTGCTGAAAATGACCATATTTACATGAAAAAATCTGGTGTTGAGGAATTTTGAATTAGGGAAAAGGTAAGATAATCATAAAATAAATGTTTTTTTTCATTATGACGGCAGTGGAACCTCATTATAACGAACTCATGAACGGAATCGAATCTTTTATTTTTCAGTCAGCAATACTGTTTGGTCAAGATGGGTACACCTAATTTAAATTTTCTGACTTAATTTCAGATTTTA
Source organism: Tubulanus polymorphus (assembly GCF_964204645.1). NCBI lineage: Eukaryota > Metazoa > Nemertea > Palaeonemertea > Tubulaniformes > Tubulanidae > Tubulanus > Tubulanus polymorphus. The sequence continues at coordinate 15,023,232 of NC_134025.1, forward strand.
CCAGGATCCGTGTCTGATATAGATGTAGAAGTAATAGAGAATGCTACATGTGGGCAATCTACAAACAAGACTTGGATTTCTTTAAGACTGAAACGCATGACAGCATCCTCATTTGGAAGAATATGTAAAGCCACTGCTGCCACTGATTTTAAAAAACTAGCATCTGATTTATGTTCCCTGCAGCCAGAACTCAGCGTTTCATCCATCGTACATGGGAGAAAATACGAATCAACAGCTATCACAAAGTTTGAGTCAGTGTTTGGCGTTAAAGTTAACAAATGTGGATTGTATATTTCAAAGGACAGGCCGTATTTAGCTGCATCTCCTGATGGTACGATTGACTCTGATACATTGATTGAAGTTAAGTGTCCTTATGCCGCACGCAATCAAGCAATTAACGAGTTAACTCTAGCGTATTTTATAAATGAAAATGGCTCTCTCGAACTGAAGAAAGATAATCCCTACTATTACCAAGTTCAAGGACAGTTATTTTGCACAAATGCAACAACGTGTTATTTCATTATTTATACATTTAAGGACATGAAAGTGATAAAAGTTATAAACAACAAAGACTTCCAGGATCAGATGTTCCAAAAATTTGATTTTTTTTTCGATGTATATTTCAAAGATGCTGTGCTGGAGAGGTACTTCTTCAGAAATTATTCAAAATATATGTAAATGCATTGCTGAAATACGTCTTTATTCTGTCTATGCATCTCGTGAAACAATAACAAGTAATTTAAAATTACAGAAATAGAAACAAATTATTTTCTGATTATGCTTCCAGCCATCATTGTTTTCGTATAGTTCATTGGATGTGTTAACATCTTGAAAGTTTTAGCAAGTCCAATGATTCTCAATGTGGTTCAAGTGCTTCATGTAAAACAGAGAAAAACTTCTTGCGCGACTCTAATCCTGTGTAGAAATGAATATTCTCATCTGTTTTTCCATAGCGGTCCAATGGGGTACAGTCAGCAAGAAGTTCACACCACTGGACACCCTAACTAACGGAAGATCGAACTGGAGTCATTTCAATTTCGCCAGAATAAATATCTGAAAAAAAGTTTGAAAAATAAGTTAAAATCTGTAACAATTTTTTTTTGCTTTCAATATTTTACTAAAGCTGTTTTATTTACTGTACAGTTTCATTTCGAAAGTCACCATAAACTTATCAATATTTACCTTCAATTTGCTTTTGATCGTCCAAATCAGTGATCGTTTCATTGGCTGCAACTTGGTCAAGGGCCTTCTTCCTTTGTTGTTCGGCTTCATAGGCCTGGGTCCAGTTGTACAGTTCCGAATCAAGATTTAACTCTTGAGTTAACTCATTGAAAATGAGAACTTTAACTCAGAGTTAAATCTAACTCACAACTGTGAAACTGGGTCCGCAGCAGCAACTTGTTTGGCAGAGAGTACTAAATTCCATTACTGGCTGATTACTGCTTGATGCCTTATTTCTTCGATACTACTCTAATCTGAAAGACAAAAGTTATAAGGAAATAAGTATCTCCATTATGTAGTTGTTAACATTCACAGTTGTTAACATTCACCGTTGTTAAAAATCGATATTACACGTCCATTTTAAATGTTTTATAAAAAGCTAGGCTACTAGTAGCTACTGGCTAAGAGATTTAATTACAGACTAGATGTAGCCAGTAAACTCATAAATTAACCTTTTCAGCAATTACAGAATAGTTCACAGACATCATTTAACAAAACGGGCAATATTAATCGTAGGCTATAGTACGTCTTATTTATGGCAAATTTTATACCGATGTTAAAAACCGGAACTGATAAAAAAAAACCGGAACCCCGAGACGAGAAAGCGTGTCAGGTATAAGTGCCAGATCTGCACCTCTCGTGATCGACGCAATTTACTGAATGACAGAATCCAGGCTAAAAATCTACTTTCAAGTGAAGATATCTTAAAATTAACCAATGTACTGAATTGCTGATGACATTTGAATCTGAAATACGCCCGGTAGCGAACCACCCGGAGAGGTGCGGATCTGCACTTTTTTACCGACACGACAGTGTATTCTGTTCTCGCGATTTAAAGCAAAAATTCAAATAAATACCTTTCGATCAGCTCCTTTTTTCTCCCAGACACTATAACACCCCGAAATCAAGTATCTTCTGGTTAAGAAATCGCGGAAAGTACAATTTTGATGGCATTTGCCCTTTAACAAACTTCGTAATAATGAAATAAATGATATCGTATCAAGCGACAGATTTTCATGGAAACTTCTTGATTCATTGAAGGGGGGACATCTTATAGGCTTTTTTTTATTACTTAGAGCACGGATTCTCTGAAATTCTATTGATGTACCACTTACGTGTAGTAGATGTGCATCAACAGACTCATATTTTAATTGTCGAATGGTCATGCGAAGACATAGTGTCACATTTAAAAACGTTTAAGCTTGGGCCTTAATTGCTTTACTATTAAAAGCTATCATGAATGAAACTATTGAAAGCCACATTCACTCAGTTGCTGAACTTAATTTTTCGTAGTCTCTCCTACTGTTCGCAGAGGGCGTACGGGTCTGCTGGCATAGCCACTGACTTGAGTTGTCAGTTGATACAGTTCGAGTTACTGCTGCATTTGTAACGCGGCTGGCGGGTCACAAAACAGTTTTTCAACTGTACTTAATATATTTTTTGCTATCTATAGTTCTGTTTCTGGTGGGTTTAAAATCTTCAGGACTGCCTACAATTCATACATCATGAAATGATCATATGGGTACTTTACATAGGCCTATTTGTTTCTAACTATAGTTCTATTACCTTGGGCCTCCATGGGAAGAAGTTTTCAGTATGTGATTAGGGACTCCAGTATCCTCGAGCAGAGGTCAAGTCGGTACTGAGATCCCATATGGTCTCTATGGGTTACTGGTCTGACAAGTTCAGCCAAGGTGTTAAATCGGTATTATATTAACTCTTCAAAAAATTCATTGTTGTAGCCATGGAAACGCATTAATCATTTTGGTTACATAATGAACGATGTCACTCATTATTTGAGTATATTTCGTTGGATACAAAAATATTAAACTAATAGAAATTATGTTTTGTTGAAGAAGGGTTGACTACGCATCTAACGACACCGAGTTTGAGAAATTTGGACATTCCAACTAGATTCTATGTACCCCTGAATCCAATAATTTGCATATTTTTGGTGGCAATGTTGGCAACATTACGTAGTTCAATATGTGGAATAGCGATGGTGACTTTTTGATAAAATAATTGAAACAACATTTTTTCGATGTACCATTCCAAAATTTTATTGAGAGTAATTAACCCACCGATAAATTATATGATACCCATCCCCCATTGTTATTGTACTGTTACCATGGCAACATGTACATATAGAATATAGTATATAGAAATGAACCAAAATCCTGGTTCCAATCCTTGTTCATCAGAAATTGTGTGTGGAAAAAAATTGATAAAAGACTCAATTATATCGTCACATTACGGATTACATCTACACATATCCATTACAACGAAAAACATTTGAATCAAAACAAAGCTCATTCAAATTAGAACAAAGCTGGATCTTTGGGTTTAAATTTCTCATGGATTTTTTTAATTCGGCCATGACAAAGCAGATCATCACTTTTGAGGTTCAATCACTACGTTCATTACATGTACAATGTATATGTTCATGTATCATAAAACTGGACATAGGTGCGAGTTAAGATTTTACTTGGATAACTCATTGGAAGATAAACCAATTTCAGCTCGGAGTTAACTAATGTGGAACTGCATCCGGAATGACAATAGCAAGATAAGCTCCAATTCTACTTAGGAAAATTATATTCGCGACATCCAAAATTAGGCTTAGATTCCCGAGATGTCCCTTATCTACGTAAAGTAAAATAAATGTGGCAAAAAGCTCTTAGATATCATCGCCTTCAACATCACACTCATCCTCATCCTATATATCACCAGTGTTCTCGCATTTTTTGCATTGACAGGCATCTGTGCATTGCAATGCATTTTGTGCGCACCTACATCGTCCACTACAGGATACTTTGCATTTACATGAAATTAGTTCTAGAATTGACTTCGGTGCTGGTTCATTAGACATCAGTTTAGGTTTTATACCACTATCATCTTGAACCAATCCTCTACCATCAGGTTTTGAATTGATCATCGGGACTTCTGCACTTCGCCATAATACAGCTTGATAATACGCACGGAGGATGTGGTAATGAAAGCTATCTGATGTTGGAGGTAGAGATTCTGCATTCGATCCAAATTTACTTAAGAAAATCTATCTGAGTTAATCCAGTGTTGAAACTATTGCTGATGATTTGTTTTTCATATAGCAAAGCACAATAAATTTCTCACATGTTCTGTGGATTGAATCAGTTAAATCAGCAGATATTCCCAGATCTTTTAGAGATTCAAGATCATTGAAATGTTCTTTTAGTTGTTTCCAGGCTGTTAACTTACCGATGCCCCTAACATGACTAACGCTATCACAACCGGTTAAACTATGCAGCGGTAACACAAATTCTACTATGTGACCCAATCCATGTACCACTTCATTGATATCGTATGTGCGCATCTTAACTCCCGATCCAGTTTTAAAATGAAGATGCTGCATATTTCAGAGTTGCCACTTCTCCGGATTTCTCCGGAATTCCGGATTTTAAAAACATCCAGTTTCATTTCCTTGCTTTTCGGGAGAAGTCAACGAACGTGAAAATATAGTGTTACAATCAAATCAATCCGGGATTCGACCCTAAACATCAAAACGTAACGGTTCCGTAGAGGGTTCGAAAAAGCCGTATTGTGCTGCCACGTAGTGGCAACAACCCCGCAGTACACGATTAAACCAAGATGACGCGACGATCGAAATCGACTGACGCTTCGTTTGTTTTTGGCTCTGGTTTGTATATGAGGTGTATTTGACGGAACCAATCGCTATTTGAAAAAATGATCTATACACATTGTTGTTATTGAAATATCTTGGAAAAGGTGAGTGAGTGTATAACCTTTGAGGAAATGCTTACTGAAAGTTTGAAGCGACAGAGTTTCATTGGATTGTAATTGACAGACGTGAAAATTGATACACACTTCCGGTAATGAAAGTGAGGCCTAAAACGCGTATTGCGTCAGAACGCATCTCCTGGCGTTCTAATTTCAAAAATTTCAAACCCCCGACTTATTTTCGGAATTTTTAGCATCACATAAGTGGCAACTCTGATATTTAATTTCTTGGCAAAATGAATGCACAGAACAAAGACGTCGGTATCCGGTGACCGAATTTCAATGTGTGTATTTTTCTCTGGCATATAGAGCATGCAATATTAAACGGCAGTCAGCTTCATCAACATTTGTATGCAACTCCAGAATATCATGTATATCGGTGTTAGATATCAACGTGGAATTACCGGCGGAAAATCCACCCATGATAACTTTTGTATCGCCAGAAAATTTGTGAGCTTTCACTTTATCATATAGGTACCGGAACATTTTTTTCTTGTTTTCAGGCAAAGTGATCATCTTGTTCCATATATGAGCTAATTTTGTTCCATCATTGATGATGTGTATTTTCAATCCATCCTCTTGTCGTCTGCCTCGCACCATACTCTTGACACTATCATTTTCATCTATGTATTGATCCATTACAACATGTACCTCGGCAAAATGTGCCAGATTTGATTGGATGCAACCAATAAACCATGCAGCAAAATCATGAAATGTCTGTTTCGGAGACGGTTTAAAACTGTGAAATAACATCACACCATCAATGATACACAGAGACTGAGAACGTTCACTGCAAAAGTCGTTGGCTATGTAAGGATTGGGTACCTCAATTTCGATGGCATCAATGAGTTTACTTTTATCATTGTGTAAAAGGGATCCCTTCACTGAAGCTAATGAAAGTGGAACAGACGTAAGTTCAAAACTCAGCATATCCTTCAAATCAACTTTACGATTTTGGCCAACAACCAACAAACGGGGGAAAAGTTCATGGTTCGCAAACTTTATCTCCTTTTCAACTTTTGAATTCCCGGTTCTCTGTTTTAAGCTCTGAAATGTTTTCAGCATAATTTTTTTGATCGGCCATTTCAGATCAAGCGTTCCATTTCGTAGCCTCTCCTCTATAAATCTGTCCATGTGCTTTTTTCCAACTTCCTTGACATTCATCAAATCACTCATATCATCAGGAGCATATATCCCTACAAATCAAAATCTTTGTCATCAGACATTTGAATCTACAAACCATGATTAGAAGTTTAGCCGATGGTTTCTGTACAGATGAGGGAATCGACCCAGGTGGCGGATTTGATAGGGGTAATGATGGTAAGCTTCAATCATCCGGGGGTGTGCAAAAAAATTTGTTATTATTAGATTCATTATTATGTGAGTGCAGAGCACTATACTGACCTGTAGCAATATTGAAGAGATGATCACCGTGTTCTACATTGAATGGGTTGTTCATCGTCGTTTTTATTGTGGAAACAATCTTCATCGCATCATTCTCGTCTTTTGAGATTCTAGGTTTTGTTGACTCTTTATGAGATGGTTTTTCTTTGGAAAGTCCGCATAAATCTCATACACATGTGGTGTGGTTACTCTGGATGTGTGTATTTTTCACCCATCTTTTGAAAAATTAAAAATATGCAGTTTGATTAGGACATATTTATCTAGCCTACCGGTATGTTGGCTTTGGCGCTGTAGACTACGCAAATGTATTTAAAACTCGTGTGAAACGCTTTAGAGGAGAAATATCTCAACAAAACGTGATAGATATATCATGATTTATCCATATAATTAAATTGATATAACGCGTTGATTTTCGCGATATCAGCTTTTTCAATATATCGATTTCACTAAGTGGACTTGATTTGAAATATCGTGATGCTGACGTCGATCTTGTGATATTGTCTCATACAAGTAGTGATTATCATATTCAGAATAATTGTATTTAAGTATTTACCTATCTCAAGTATCAGGATGGAGAGTTTTTCCAATCATGCCAGCCACACACTTTGAGTTGCGATTCAGTGTTTGTTCCAGTAAATGATCACTGGAAACACAGCTGAATGGTGATCCAGAACGACTGATGGCGTGTTCACCATCCATCAAAGCGAAGTGAACATCTGGTGCGATTGCTGGTAAATTCTTCATGTCAATCAAGTAAACCAAACTCCACCTGAAATTGTGTATATTTCATTAAGCCTGCTTTGGTCTGTGTTACCTTACTGTCGACAAGTTTGAAAAGGAGCCATTCTTAAAATTTGATTCAAACTTAGACATACCTACTGTAATTAGGACGATCAGCGACAAAAAAATAGGGCACCATTTCTGTCATGGTCTCCAGATGTAATGGCCAATTCGCAGTTCTTTCAGCACGGATGAAATTCAAGAGAATCCCGACCATGTCTAGATACTGTTGCCAGAATCGAAATGTTTTGGACTTCGTAATTCCTTCTTCTCTGAACTTTTTTAGTAATATCATTGTTGCGTCGATGCTGTCTCCTTTTTCTAGAAACTCCAATAGCAGTCTGGTCAAGGCTTCAAACATTAGTTTATGGCTACGTACACACCTATTATAGTGTGCTCCGTCCATTATTCTTTTCACAGTAGCAGTACCATACACATCAGACTCAATGAGAACATCCTCAATTCCACTGCATCGATAGAGTTTCCCGATCACAGCTAAGAAACAAAGTATTACATGAAATCCTCCAAGTCGTATAACTGTGTCTTTGAATACATCAGGGTAGTGAAATTGGATATCCTTTGCTTTCACGTATATTCCTAAGTCGAATGTTATTACACTATTCATCTGTCCTATCTGGTACATCATGTTTCCCAATTTGGCCGGCACACTAAATACAGTCTCATTTAAGGTTGGTGACTCAGGAATAATGTCACAGTATCGTACGTTGCAAAGAATTGGATCTATTCCACAACTTTTCATATTGTATACTGTCCACCCAGGAACCAGTTCGATTACTTCTAAATTAAACAGTGTATTAGAGACCGCGCGTTGTATAAGCCATATTGTATCTTCAGAGTTTTCAAATCGTTCTAATCCCTCAAGCCATTCAGGATTAACTTTTCCAAACATCTCCTTTTCAACTCGTTTCAGGGGTTTGAATGGTATTCCTATTTTTTCATTCGCAGGGTGGATCATATCAAATGGATACCAAGTCCTTGATTCTGATGGTCTTCTTTGGTACAAAATCATTGATGTAAAGTGTGATGTATTTTTCCCATCAATCGTTTCTTCGCTGAAGTCTAAATTATCAGCTACAGCATGAACAAACGTCCCGGGTACTATATTTTTTGGAATGTTACCAACTTCTCTTGTTTCTGCTTCCTTTTTGTCTAATAATTGCAGTTCTTGGTAACTGATGGAATGCCCCATTCTGTTCAACATCGATACTATCTGTTTGGAACCAGTGATATTCTTGATAGCAAATGCTAGTGAAATGTGCTTCGCAGTCTTCACACTTCCACCTGATATTGCATGAATTAGGTCTTGAGCAAAAGACAAAATAAGTCTATCAGTCTTCGAACTTGTAATAGGCCAGCATTTATCACCGCTACCACAATCACTTAATAAAGGGTCCAAAAACAAATACAAGTATTTTGGCAAACTGTTCCTGATGTCTTCATCCGTTGTTGATGGAGTTGCTGGAGGGTATTTTGATTCTTTAATTGAATTTCTAATTATCTTTGCAGTATGGTATATCGATGAGTTATCTACCATTTCATTATTCCACATTCCATCGCCGACATTACTTTCCACGGACCCATTCCAATTCTTACTTATTTCTAAAAACCAGTCTTCTTTAGAAATATTGCTGCTACACACTATTTGCGAATCCTTTCGATTGAAACTGTCATAGAATTCAATTTCGTCGCCAAAATAATTGATCAGTCTTTCTTTCAAACTTCTTGGATAATCTTCTATCACCATACCATTCAGATGTAGATAAGATATGTACATTTCATGGAGCTCTGAAAGCTTGTTAAGTTGCTTCTTAGTTGTCAAACTTTCACCCACTTTTCCAATCAACATCTCAAACGATGTGTCATACGGTGTAGTGGAATCGCAAGATTTTCTTTTTTCAGCATGTACAAACTTCGACATTGGGGATGGTAAATAGCTTTTGTGAATTTAAAAGAATCTGTCAGTAATACTTGCATCTCAACATCATGTTATGTTTGGGCCTGCTTTAGGAAAGGTTCTATAGAACCTAACGAGCTCAGCTTGAATGTTTTCGAGAATCCCTTGCATTTATCTTTTTGACAGATGAAACAACGGCTCCAGTGGTGAGTTATCCTTGGTTTTTTACAATCGGGCTCATCATTCTCATCAAGGTTCTGGAAAAGAGAAAACAATTAAAAGCAACTTAAAATTACCAATTCACGTTGTCTTCACCAAGCTACATTTTGACTACATATTATCGCACCACACACACGTAGGGGCTGATCTAGCGTCTAAGTTTCTTTTTTGGGGGGGGGGAGGGAAGGGCACCTACAGTAGACACCATCATCTGCGTCGCACTAAGAAGGGGCTGTCTGAAAATCTTGGAATTATCATGCCATTTAAGTGCATTCTGAGCACAGCTGAGAACATTTTACTATACAATTTCTACAATTTTAGGGCACTTGAACATTTTAGGGGGAGTGCGCACCCCCTGCAAACCCTTAGATCCGCCCCTGACACCAGTCACGACACACATGCACCACACATCAAAAACACAATTGGGCGAAAACGGCCAGTGCTGGATATGAACTAGGCTAAGGCAATCTAAATGGTAGCCTACCTAATTTGAGTATTATGAGGTGGCTTTTTTATCCTTTTTCTCATATGAAACACTAAAGGCTACGTAAACAGACCTTAGGGTTGGAAAAGTTCTTGCAAATTACATATCACTTGTTTATTTCATGTTTTAATTAAAGATTTATGTCTTACCATTTTGTACTCCATCCTGTTTAATTCATCAACCTTCATATTTCCATTGATCTTCATATTCATCAGTTTATATTCTTTAAAAATAGTTGCTATGCGGTATAAACTTTGTCTGTTGTCAAACTATCATGGAAACAAAGATATAGGGGACTGGTCACAGCTACCTGCTAAAAACTTTCTTATGGCAAACTACTAAATACTTCCATGTTGCCATGGTAACAGTTCAATAACAATGGGGGATGGGTATCATATAATTTATCGGTGGGTTAATTACTCGCAATAAAATGTTGGAATGGTACATCGAACAAATGTTGTTTCAATTATTTTATCAAAAAGTCACCATCGCTATTCAACATATTGAACTACGTAATGTTGCCACCAAACTATGCAAATTATTGGATTCAGGGGTACATAGAATCTAGTTGAAATGTCCAAATTTCTCAAACTCGGTGTCGTTAGATGCATAGTCAACCCCTCTTCAATAAAACATAATTTCTATTTGTTTAATATTTTTGTATCCAACGAAATATACTCAAATAATGAGTGACATCGTTCATTATGTAACCAAAATATATGATTAATGCGTTTCCATGGCTACAACAATGAATTTTTTGAAGAGTTAATATAATACCGAGTTAACACCTTGGCTGAACTTGTCAGACCAGTATCTCATTTAACCATCCGTTTTGATATCCATGCCCAAATGATAGTGTTTTAATCATGGAAACGACATTAAAATGAATGAATAGTAGTTGCTATAGCAACGATTTTCAAGGTCACGCCTGCAAAATCTTGACCAATGATAATTGGATCCCGGTACTTGAGATCAAGGGCTACCTTCAAAAAACCTTCCGAGTCCTGTAGCTTCCTACTGGTTTGCTATTTCTCATTGCAATTGCTGATGGGTATTCTTTGGAAAGGGATGTTTTATACCCGAGACAGGTATTTTTTATCAGCCAATTATGATGCAATTGGCGGCCATCTTGGTGTCATTAGTACTCATTCGTAGGTGGGAAAAAGTTTTTCGACGTTATATTGATACGTAAGTATATTTTGTTACAACAATGAATTAGAAAGTGGGTTTTGAATATGGTCACCAGGGGGCGTTGATTAGTAGAATATCTTAGTATTTCCATATTAAATTGGTAACAAGGCATTTTTTTATCACAATCAATTAAAAAATTGTAGCTGCTGACATGTTTTATGATTGTGTTGAGTTTCAAGGTCATTGGTTTTTGTATATGGTCACCAGGGGGCGTTGAAAATTGAAATTGTTAGATTGTTGAGCATTTGAAACCACTTCCCAAGTGGGCATGGTGTCCCTGGACCCCCCTAGTTTTACTTTTAAACAGGTCCTTAAGTAAAATTGCTAAAAATATTTTATATCGTTACATTATTAACTGTGTTTGTAATGACAAATAATGTGTTATAATCAGGACTTTATGTAATGTTAATTTTTCATTGAGAGATTTTATATTGCAATATTTTTGAAAATGTTATCAATAAAGTTTGATGAAGTCGGACAACCATTTTTCGTCTTCTCTGTGAAGTTTTTGCTGTGACTGTTATTCACTTAAGAGGTTTAAGAGGTATTCACTGATATGCAGTTTGAAACTGAAGTGGTTGTATAGAGCATCAAAAAAAAACCTCAAAAGGAATTACCAGCAAAAAGTTTCAGCTCATATGGATCTTTGTGAAAATAAGCCCAGAAAACAAGCATATTTTAAAAATAGGACAGTTTTGAATTCTAAATTACATTTCAGCACAAGTGATGACATATGTATTTGTTCTACATGTAAATGTAATTGATACGTTTAAAAACATTGATCCAGCCAGCCCGGCGAGGCGGGACCTGTTCCTTTTCCCAAACTGGAACTTCCGATTATCTCGACAAAGTCTCAAGGTCCATGGACTTCTTGTTTCGGAATATTTTTTGTAGTCTTCATCCAGATAATGAGATGAATAGGACGTAATCCATTTTATGAACATATGATTTTATTTGGATATATCTTTCTCATATATCCTTACAAACAAATTAAGCCTAAAAGACTTTTAGAAACGATGTGTTTTGAGAGTAGCTGTTATGGTAGGAGTTACTCTGACATAGTCACTATTTACAGGCGAGTGGTTTTACAGTCACATTGACTGCTAGGGTGCACTATCGAAACCAGATGTTTTAAAATGGTCACTTTTCAATAGTAGACTCTTCGAAAACAGCCACTATAAAAAAAACAAACCGAATTGAAAGGAATACTATTTCAGGGTGACTGTTTTGAAATGTATACTACTGGAAAAGTAGCCAATATCGTTAATTGCTTATTTTTCTCAAGTGTCTACTAAGTAAAAGTAGACGTTTGGGCTCGAAAGTGCGATAGACGTGTTCTTGGATTCAGCCTTTCATATCTAGCCAATCAGATTCGTGCTAATGATATAATGACTCTGCCGGTGAAAAACGTTGCATCCGATAGACTTAGTATCTAGACTCGTGGCCGCATTTCAGAAGTATAACAGGAACAAGGGCAGAGAAATGTTTGGGGTGATAGAGTTGGTGGGAAGGACGCTATATAATCGCGATTATTCCACTTCATTTGACTTTTGTTGTCAGGGCACCACAGTACTGGGGAATCCTGCTTTGTTGTGGTAACAGAAGTGCACGTTTACACGTCGGGGATTGAATCAATTTGGCAGTGTAGGTCTGTACATGAGAAGGTACAAAAATAGTACTTCAAGTACTATTTTTAACTTAAGTACTTAACTTAAGTAACTAAAATATATTTTTGAAAGTGGTTTATTTATTCACAAAATTTCTTAGGCTTACAGGATACTTTCCCACCATTTAACAGAATAGAAAATTATGTCCCCTATCGTACTGCTCGGAAATCGTTTTTCTCTGAACAATTTAGGTAGTCCCGAGTATTCCAAGATATGCGGAGTCTACTGTATTATCAGATTGTTGAGCATTTTCGTGCAACTTCTCAGGTGGAACATTGCTGTTTCCTGTTTCAGTATGGGATAGTGCGATCATATAATGGTTTTTACTGATTTTTCTTTTCTATTTGTACATCTGAAATCGTTTGCTTCTATCACTCGCAGACTAAAACAATCTTATGTCCCTTTTCACCTGGTGACATTCTTGGAATGTTTGTGTTATGTGCAATATTTTGTAACTTGTTTTCATTAATTTCAGAGCGAAAGTACATTCCGATTCGTCAATGATGAGTTCTAGGGTTTACAGGTGTAATCTCTGCGATTATCGAAGTGACCAATTAGATGAATGCAGACGCCACATCAGAAGTCATACGAATGATATATTTCGTTCAGAGGAAATCAGAACTCATGAGGCAATATCTGTCAGCAAAGCATCCATTGAAGTTGAAGAAAAACAATGTGACTCGCAAGATCAAGCTTTTTCTTGTTCTGAATGTGGTTTTCTCACATTGTCAAAATGTGAGTTGGAAAGCCACCAGTTAAGACATTCGGAGGATGAGGATTTTGAATGCTACCTTTGTTCATTTCGTTCTGGTACTTTATTAGATTTGCACACTCATTTAGAGAAAAGGCATGATCAACAGGCAGTTCATATGGCATTGCAGCTTCGGCGCTACTCTAAGGATGTACATCAGAGTACTTTGAATGACAAATACCGCTTAAAAGTTACAAAAGAAGGAGATTGTAGTGCATATAACGGGAACAATGCAGGATATAACTATAACAATAATATTGATGCTGTTTATGAAAAGACGCCAGAATCTGATAATGTACATGGCCATGAGATAGAGATGCACTGTTTCATAAATTCAAATTTGGATGGTGAAATATTTCACGAGACAAACAATAACAATGGCGATAAGCAGCAACTCATATCTCCTAGGAAAATATTTTGTGATGAAAATCTGGGATCTAGGAATAATAACACATCCAGATATCCAACAAGTTTGCATGAAACAGAATATTCAATGCCATTAAACGTTTCAATAGCACACCAATCCATGTTGGTGACAACTGGGCAGTACCTATCTTTTCCGAGTGGAACAAGTATAGTAAAACCATCTTTATTTTCTTCAGTGCTGAGGCCAACATTCAAATTCCCAAGTCTGGCATCACCGTCATCAAATAATGTAGAATTTACTCTACATAAACCTCCAACTGTGGAATATCAGTCAGCTGTAGCATTTTCTCACATGCCCAGCTCTTCTAGTCAGATGTCAGAGGAATCGATTGAGATAAAGAAACTGTCACCAAATGAGGATGAAACAACTCTAAGTGATAAAAGTCCACGTAGTTTCAATAAATGTAGAATATGTAAATTTGAAACTTACAATCGCAAACTTTATCGTGATCATCTACAAGAGTGTTATAAGAATCGTCTACGACTGGGGAAAAAGATGCATCATTGTCAAATATGTAGTTACATGACTAGTCGGTTGGGGAACTTGAAACGCCACGAATGGACTGTTCACAAGAAGCCAAAGCCTGTAAGACTTTTATCTTCCCTTCTCCCCCACCAATTACACAATATCTGTCTGGATACAGATAAAGAAACATCATGACATTTCAGTCAATACAGTTAAAATCCGTCATCTTTTATAATGCCACAAATTTGATCAATTTTACTTAAACTCAATTATAATACCATTCTTTCTAATGCTAAATTCATTATGACGCCATGTTTTTCATTGGGCCCAACGGTGGCGTTACAAAGGACTTTTAGTGTACTTAATTACCCAAAGATTCCGTATACTAACAAATACATCTGAACACAAGCTTCCGTTTTATTGGTTTTGATTATAACTCTTTCAGTGCCCAGTTGACTTGTTGACAGATTATTTTAGGTCATACAGTGCCCTGTCGACGGAAGTCATTATTTCAAAAAGCAGTTTTATTTTTCGTTGAGAAATCAGGTGAGAAACCTGCTGCTAGATGGCTTGATTAAATGGCGGTGCTCATTAGTTTGTTTTGATGATGCGTTTTTGTGCTGTTGCGATTGAAATTATTTGAGTTTTTGTTTTTAATAATTTATTGTATGTTTAGCTTCGTTTGCGATAGTGGAGCAGGCTTTCAACTTATATAATATTGCGGTACGTTTTTCAAATGGCATTCAGATAAAAAGTTTTTTGAAATAAAATAATTATAATTTATCGTGAATAATTATTTAGAATATTACAGTAGAAGGTGAGAACTGTGTTTTCTGTTTAGTAGAAATTGTAATAGATTTAAATTTCTGACCGGAGTTTATGACCTGATACTAAGCAGCAAACTATTGTTTCGCTGAGTGTGTAAGTCGAGGTCAATATTTTAGTGGCAAGATCTGGGGTTTAAAATGATCCACTTACATATAGGTATATTATATGGTACCGATAGCTTGCACAGCCCTAGATTGGAAGAGGTTGCCAAGACTTTCAATATTCAGCCACCCTCTGATTGGTGGTATCATATGAATTTTTAATCTAATTTTTTTTCATATTGTGAAGAATAAATATTTTCTCGAAATTGTTATCCTACCTACCTGTACCCTACAAATTTTGGATATGGGCCGTAAACAAATGTATATTTTCGGCCTTATTTTACTTCAAAATAATTCTTTGATAAAGATTTAGGCCTAATACAATGTAAAATCGAACTTGTAAAATGAACTTATGAACTCAGTAAGTTTTCATAGGTAATGCCCTTGCCAAAGAAGCTCCAGTATTCAAGGTAAACCACTTTGCCCATGGGCGATATTTTGCATTTGAAAGTACCCGTAGTGGGTACCTATCCACAAATAACAGAACTGGCTACACATAGGTCACATAACCTGATTATAGGCTCATTTCCTAATTATGATAACGTGTAATCTTGTTTCTGACAGTAGAAATAAAATATTCCATAGTGCGTTGTTAGCTGATGCTAGATACCATATTTGTTCATTTTCATACTTGAAATTTAGGGAATTATCAAATAAATAGGTTACTGAGCTATAATTCATGCAAATTAGTTCATTTGCATAAGACGTAGATCACTTTCAGCAAAATAAATCATTGCCAAAATCTTCAAGAGCCATACCCTACAAACCTTTCAATTAAAATAAAGTTCTATTCATATAGTTTTCACTTGACAGAGCTCCAAAGGTACTATTGATTTTCCTACTCTTTAGTAAAAAATGTTGGGCACTCTGAGGGCTTTTCCCAAATCACATGTGGACACTGAAAGAGTTAAAATAACCTCAGGGGCTCGTATTTGAAGTTTGGGGGTGAACTGTAGCCTAGATCATCCAATATCCAAGATACTATATGTATATAAAGAAAAGGGTGGAAACTCGTATACTGACACTTCGATTTAAATTTGCTATTTCTCCTAAAATATCCAAAGGATGTTTTCTTGAAGGCCATTGGATAAAGTTTCACCACTCATAATCGCGATAAAATGCGTCGTAGATTGCAATTGCTGTGGCAGCAAAAATCCAAATATATATATATATATATATATATATATATATATATATATATATATATATATATATATATATATATATATATATACACATATATATATATATAGTTACTTGGATATTGGATTATCTAAGCTACAGTTCACCCCCAAACTTCAGATACGAGCCCCTGTGAAAATAACTTGCTTACAAATGCATATAGGCGAGGTCCATTTGACAAAGAGTGACCTGGCAGATTAAAGTCAGTTTAAGATTAAAGAAGGAAGTCTCGGCGCATAGATTAGTATGAGTTATGCGCTATATAAGTAATAAATTATTATTGCTATAATGATAATGATAATTATTATTAGTAAAGCAGTGAACGGCGTTTCTCTGTGATTGGCTTAGCAACAGATATACGCAGTTGTGCACGTTAGCCTACGGTATAATATATTCTTTCATAACCATTGATGAAACACTATGTCCGTGTTTTGACGAATTAGAGCCCCACCCTAACATAACAGGAAAGATGAAATCCAAGAAAAAAGTTTCCTTCACATTACAGTTGAAACGTCGAATCATTAAAATTATTAGTTTAACGGAAACTTTAAGGATTTCATCTTTCTTGTTATATTAGTGTGGGATCCTCTATTTATATAATATTTTACTTCCAGGTTTATTTTACGATTAAAAATTGTATTTCCAACTCGATTTCTGTGAAATTTATTTTAGAAGCTGATTCAGGTTGTGGGAGGACTATTTAAGTGCACAAAAGACACTTTGCCTTTGATTCATGTGTATTTATAAGTAAAATGGCTATATGTCATATATATAAGTTCAGCGCATACATGAATGCTCAAATGATTAATTTGCCAGATGTTTGATTCCAGCTTCCATTGAATTTTTTACACAGCAAAAAACCCACAAAATCCAGTTCAATTCATTTTTGTTTTGAAAAAATCATGAGATCTAATTAAATTAGTTTTATTCAGAAAAATCAAATTTGAATTATATTCAGCAAAAGTTATGCAAATTGTTTAGACAAATAAATCTGAAATATTTGTCAGAACGTTCCATTGGCAAATTAAGACATTGAATGTAGAATTCAAGAATAAGTCAGTCCTATCTAATCTATCTAATGAATTCAAGCAGATACAGTGGAAACTCGTTACGAACTGCTGGAGGAAAAATAAAAAGTGCGTAATATCCGATGGTTCGTTAGATCCGTTTCACATCATGTATGAAAAGAGAACACCCCCTGGTGTGATGAAACACGAACCAACTGGTTTCATTGGAGTAGGCCTACTATTTAAGTATAAATACTGTCGGCTAATTAATCGCTAATTGACAAATAAACTATGAAATAAAATACAAGTTTAAACCAAATTCAGATATGCTCTCTGTTAAATTTAATGAGTCCCTCCTAGGGGATGCGACGGAATGAAATGAATATCCAGGAAATATATAAAAACGCTATGCCGGTTAAAACGTCAGAACAATAAACTTCGGAGCGTTAAGTCCCTTATTCAATTTCTCTGATGGTCTCAATCGTTTTGCGAAGTACGTTTTAATTATGTGCATATCACTGTTTAAACTGGCTGAAACAATGACCGACTGCTGTGCTTCAAATTGTAGCAGCCAGCAACATATTGTAAATCTGTATCGCTAATCTAGAATTAAATAAAGCAACACTGTCTCTCGGTTTGAAACTGACAATAAATAAACAAGTGTGATTGATCGTGGCCTAGTGATCGTAAGAACCGATGAAAATATGTAATAGGACTTCCAAAACTAAGGCATCTTCACCCGTCAAGGGATTCGGACCCACTTCGCTAAAGCTGTTACCCGAACCCCTTGACCTCACGAGTCGTTGGAGTCGTTACTAGCCGACCAGAATCCGGTCGTACCAATCACAGCGCTTGTAACAAACCGTCAGTAGACTTCTGTTGGTTTTCCCGTTAAATTGACCAATCAGCGAACGTTTTACCGAACAAGGAAGTATTTCGCAAATCGGTATATGACGTCACGCGCAATAGCGCCAGTAATGAAATCACGCTTCGTGAGGCAAGGGGGCTGGTGGAAGCGAGTTCGGGAGTGATACCGGACCCCTGGCAAGCGAGGATGAAACCAAGGTCGTTATAACCGAAAGTTCGTTAGAAAAGGGTCGCATGTTTCCGATGATATTTTACTTTGGATGTGAGAAGGATTTGGCCGGGGACTTTTAGGCCAGCCGTAGCTGAGCTTATTACTATACATATGGAGCGAATTTAAATGACATGGTTTCCAGAGTAAAGGCTCTGCATATATTCATACAAATCATTCATTAGAGCATTAACTATTCTCCAACCCCTATGAAGCTGAATTTTGAAAGAGGGCCTCGTTAAAATTTATATGACATTTTCCGCGAAAATCTGATCGCAAAGATATCTGTTTTAAAAAGCCAATCAGAAAGCAAAGACTCCTCTATGATTGGCTTAGCCGCAGAGATCAGCAGGTGTTCAATTCAATTCAATACATTTATTTGCATAGAATACAATATGTAAACATATATACAATCTACCCAGGCTTAGCGAAGCCAGAAAGGCCGCTTAACGCTTGCACCCATACAAAAAACAAAGCAAAGTACCATAACAAAAATATACACAAGTTATACAAATATAATTAACATTATGACTCAGCAGAATGTGGATGCTAATTATTTTGTGATTGATTAATTATTATACAGTTTGGGGATTCAATAATTTAAATAACAGTTATAGCAGTTGATATTATTGCAACATTTAGATTACTATAAGTGGAGATGAGATGAGGTCTTTAACATACATTTTATGGATGATTTACTTCGGAGGTCGATAACGTTTCTAATTGGTAATGTTCTCCATATATTTGCAAGATATTCTTTCGGTGATTTTGTTTCTTTAAAATGTGGGTTTGTAAGTGAAGAATAGTTGTGGTCGAGGTGAATGCTTTTAATGATTAGATAGTTTGTTGAGAGAAGATCTGCAGTAAAAAGTTTTTGAAGTATTTTGGAGGGTTGTATTTCCGTCGAGTACTTTACCCTTTCCTATGGTTTTTGCCAATATTTTCTAAATTTGGATTGATCGCCAATGGTTTTTCTATACGACCCGGCCCTGCGGTATTGCATTTTCGCCATAAAAATCTAGGAATTAGGAATATAAGGGAGTTTTCACGCTCATAACGGTGAGTCCGTTCGGTTTGGGGGTTATCCCTGGTTTCTATTTTTCCGTAATAATTTTATTTACAAATATAATTTAATTGAATTGAATTAATTATTGTGACAGAAATAATTATGCCGCCCCCTCCTAAGGGTCAACATCGTGGCGGTGAGGGATGCGGGCATTTGTTCGGCGCCTGGGACAATCACGATTCGTGTGCGTCTTGCAGGCGCAAATCTGGACAAATCTGTGCAAGGAGTAATCCTTGCAAGATTTGCGAGGTGTGGTCCGAGGACCTTAGGCTTCGGGCCGATAAGGCTCTGAAGCTAAGAGATCGTCGTCGATTTAATAGTAGGCATTCGTCGGTTTCGGCCGACGTCTCTAATTATATTACTAATCGTATAGCGGAGCGGTCGCCGATCGTTCTGGTACGATCGGCTTCCCAACTCCGTTCACCGGGGAGGAACGCCGTCACCGGTCTCCGGTCATTCACCGGTCGTTGGTCGTTCGCCGGTTCGGCCGGTTCAGACTATATGTTCTGAACCAAGCGCGCATCGCGGTAGTCGGGATCGGCCGGCACCGGTCCGGTCCAGACGTCATCCGGTTCAAAACTTCCGCTTCGTACATCGTCTGATTCTGATCGTCGCTCCGGGGATAGAGCTCGCTCTCCCACTAGATCCAGACGCCTTGAGCGTAATAAACGCACAAGGTCTCCTTCTCGCAGATCAAGGTTTGATCGCGAGAGGGATTACGATCATTATTGCAGGAAGTTTCGCCGTCGGTCTTCTCATCGTTCGTCGACGTCGGTTAGCGATGAAGGCGATTCTTCTAGCAGGTCTCGATCCCGTTCGAGGGACCGTCACCGAAGTCGGGATACGGGAAAAGGTAAGATTCAAGAATAGGGGACTAGGTTGTTAATACAATTTATATCAACCCGCCATCTAAATAATTACCTCCACTGTAATTTGCATTAATTACTACAACAGCCGACGTTTTTTGGTCAAAGTAATAGACTACTTAGAAACCACAACAACCCAAACTAATCCGTCAATATAATCACAAATAAACGAACACGGCCCGCCATGACCGTCAAACCATCCGACTACTATCATCTGAAGCGGGGTGTCCAGCGGGCGCAACGGAAAAGCCGCCAATGATACAATATCAACCAGTAATTTAACACCCGTTCTTTGGATAAATGGAAAACAACATTACGGTGACAAAAACAGACACCACACAAAAATGAAGAGACAACAAAATAAGGGGGCACCTCCATATTCACAATTCACATGCCAAAGAACAAGGACTTTGTGTAGATATTCCCCCCCCCCCCAATTTTCATGAAACAACCACAAACAACTCATCAATTACTTATTCATAACAACTAATTTTATTTACTTACGGTACATAAAACAAAATTAATACAATCCTCAAATTTAATGCATCAAATTAAATAAGCAATCAAACCTACGATCTTAACACACAGTCCCAGTACCGTACACTCACTCTCACTCACAGTACACGCTTACACTCACACTAAATTATTAGACACTCATTCTCACTCGTACTCAAACTACACACTCTCACCTACGAGCAATTATCTAGTTTAGATAATTGCTCGTAGCTCTCACAGTACACACTCTCACTCACCGTACACGCTTACAGTCACTGACTCTCACATTACACTCTCACTCAAACACTTTCACTCACTGACGCTCACAGTACACACTCTCACTCACCGTACACGCACACGGTCACTCACTCACAGTCTCACTCTCACTCAAACACTTTCACTCACTGACACTCACAGTACACACTCTCACTCACCGTACACGCTCACAGTCACTCACTCACAGTCTCACTCTCACTCAAACACTGTCACTCACTGACACTCACAGTACACTACCACTCTCTCACTCACCGTACACACTCACAGTACAAAGTACACAGTACACTGTACACAGTACACTCACTCATCTTTTATCTGAATCTGTTCAACATTTTTTGAGGTGTAGTCGTAGAGCTGCAGAGTTGTCTGTACATGTACCACGTTCTATATATATATTTTTTTTTTCAGTTGTTGAGGTGTCGAGGTGTAGAGCTGTAAAGTTGTCTGTACCAAAACCACATTCTCTCTATATCTTTGTCAGTTGTTGAGGTGTCGAGGTGTAGAGGTGTAGAGTTGTCTGTACCAAAACCACATTCTCTCTATATCTCTGTCAGTTGTTGAGGTGTCGAGGTGTAGAGTTGTCTGTACCAAAACCACATTCTCTCTATATCTCTGTCAGTTGTTGAGGTGTCGAGGTGTAGAGCTGTAGAGTTGTCTGTACCAAAGCCACATTCTCTCTATATCTTTGTCAGTTGTTCAGGTGTAGAACTGTAGAGTTGTTAGTCATAAAAGCCACGTTCTCTCTTTATCATCATGTGTAGGCTATGTCGCACCGCCATCTATCCACCAGTCCCTTTTGGATTGCTAAGTATCGCCAGGTACCATCTATAGACAATTTACGGGAGCTACCACCCGCTATAGTCCCCTATTCTTAAATCGCACCTCGCTGCAACCTCTACAACAGGTAAGCCTATTCCTGATTGTCTGGTTAGAAGTTCGCCAGCCCACTCAGTTGTTCGGAATTCTGACACTAAATTCCTGGATGCTGGGGTAGGGTCTGATTTCAATGAGGATCCGGTCCCAGAAGCGGCAATTCCTTCTGGGGTCGTTCCTGTCGCGAGCAATTTTGGGTTGCCCCATATGATGGGGACTTCCCTGGCTCGCAATGTATCTCAGTCCCGTTCAGTTTTATCCGAACCAGCGGGGGACATGCCATTTAGAGCGATGATTATAGAGTTTTTTGTCAAACACGGGGCAACTCGCGCTAAGCCCACAGCAGCTCCTCTGGTCGGTGAGTCAATGGAAGCTTATCGCCCTCAGGATTCCGATCTTAACGTTTTACGGGAATCGTCAGCGGTTTCAAGAGAATGGGCTCGATTGGATACGCAATTATGGGGCGAATGTCGCCCTGGAACGTTTTCGTTTCCCCCTCCAGAACGGGGTATGAAATCTGGGAAATATTTTAGTTCAACCGATCCACCTATAGGCGCATTTCGCTCGGCGTATTACGCAACTCCAGGTGCTGTGGATCACAGTCATTGGTCGCTCCACTTCGCTACCGCTCCGCTCCGCGACCAATTGATTTATTTACAATACACAAATTCATATAATCAAATGTATTCAAATAATAATAATTATTCTGTTATTCAACTGAAATACACACGGTTATGAAAATATATTATAGTTTTAAATTACTTTTAATATTTGTTTTTAATGAACTCGACCATTCAACCTTTAACCTGAAAGCCCATTACCCCTATTACTCTTAAAATAATCATATACATGAATAACATTTAAATTGACAGATTATTCAATATAAAAGTATATATTTACAACATTATTTCAATATTCATATTTGTGTGAGTTAGATTTTAAACATTAAAAGTGTTAGTAAAGTGTGATTGAAATAATGCATAGCTGTTTATACTAGAACATGATTCTATTTGAGCCTATATACATTTCATGTAATGAACTATTGAATAAATCTATAAATTCACGGCTGTTACAGCTGTTACTATGACGCCGAGACATATGAGTCATTATTGCAAACGTGTAGAGAACACTCTAGAACCGGAACCAGATGACGTGGCAAGAAATGAACAGGCGCTGTAACATTACGCTCAGGATATTCTATCTCTCGAAACGAAATTAGGAGTTTATAGTTTACAATTCTAAATCTAAATGTAAGTACTGTTTTTTGTAGTTATTGGGGCTATTAAATATGAAACCTTTAGATATATTTAAGTGTATTTAGTATATCTTTTAGATGGCTAGAGTTGCCGCTAATATCTTTTAGATAAATAAAACGCCATACGCATCAAGAAGTGATAGAGAAACTCAAGATACTCTTTCTGACCAGGGAAGTGTGATGAGATGGAATACGGACGCTATTGTGCAGCTCTTGTCGAATGTGCGTTGTAATTGCCCTAAAGCCGATAACGGTTCGTCGCCGAGCGCTTTGTTACGTAACGCGCCGATAAGCGATAACCAGCGAGATCGGGAATCTCCGTAATAAATCAGTTGTTTCCGAATATCGGTTTTTCATCCCATAATAAACTTATATAAAAATTCCTCTGTAAACTGGTTAAACTCAACACCTGATTTCCCCTCATCAATTTTAGTCGATCAACTTGTATTCACAATTGTCTTAAATTTAAGTGCCCCCTAGTTTGTCTCTTAACTGCTTCTCTTTAATCTGTTTTAGTGTGTAACTGTTTCTACGTTAATTTTCCTTTAGTTAGTATCATCTCTGATTACTTGAATTAGTCTCTTTGTCTCTGGATTGTATATATCTTTCATAATTTCTGTAGTATTCATTATTTCTGAAGATGACTATTAGGACATGGACGAAACGTTGAATAAACTACTAACATTTTTGGACTTTTTCGTTATCATTGTGGGATTCTCTCTACATCGCTTCAGACGGATATAGTGTTTTATCAATCGTGATATCGGTTCTTTCCGCTGTATTAAAATGGCAGCGGTTGTCAACGAAATTATAAATGATGACGATTTTGACGATCTATTCTTTGATAGTGACGAATTGGTTCAGATCGATACGGAAATATTACGGGAATCCTCTGGATCAGGATCAACTAATTCGGCCGATTCTAGTGAGTGTTATTCCTTTTGAATCAATGAAATATCGGAATAGTTTCCACCTAATTGCAGGCACTTCTTTCCTTTTCTTATTCATATAGGTACTTCTCAGGCTCAGCTGACCAGAGACTGCGATCTGAACACGAGAAAACACACATACAGGTATTTTTTACATTTATTTTTATAATCAATACAATCCTTTTAGGTTATAAAATAATAAACGAATACAAAAAATAATACATAAACATAATATAAAAAATCCAGATAAGTACATGTTAAAATAATAATCATTATTATTATTTTCGCAGGAACACTATATATTTGGAAAAGGCTATGACTGAAGTGATTAACCATCGAGTATTTAAATTCAGTTCAAATGGAATGGCAGCAGTACATTATGGAAAATCGATCGATAAAATTTTGACTACAAATAAGTCGCCGTCCAGACTTGGAATTAACCAGTGGTTTACATGTCCATTGTTTTAATTTGATAGTAACAGGGACAGTTTTTTTAACGTTTTTGTTCTTACGCCATTTTTGTAATTTGACACGACACATATTACAGATATATATCGGGTACTGTTCAGTATCATCATCAAAATCAATGTTGAACAACTCCTTCACATGGCTTTTGAAATTATTTTTATCGATAGGACGACGATCCGGAGGTTTCGCATTTTTTCCACACAATCGACAAAGATCCATGACTAAAAACAAAAAAAGGTTAATTAAATGAGATTGCTGATGCTATTTAGGCAACTTTGTTTATATGGGGGACAATAATTTGTAGGCCTAATGTAAGCGTTATTAAGTAACATTATTATGTAGTAAATACACATTTTAAAGATCATACTTCGTGTATATGTTTGTGTCGTAACATAGCAACATGACGTCAGAAACGAAAGCTGCGCGAGTCTGGGCCGAAATATTTGACATCTTCAAGGCCCAAATAACGCTAAACCCGGAATCGGAACGAACTGGCAAAAACATATGTTTAACACATAAAAACAGACTTTAATCACAATATAAATACTTAATGTTCCGATACCGGGTTTCGGAGATATAGAAGAATAAAAATACATACCTTTTTGGACAAATTTTACGAGAAATTGTTGAATTTCAACCGATTTTCGATAGAAAAATATGTGCATACAGAGCCACTTCCACGTTGTTCAATGAACTGCAGTGCGCATGCGTAGTATCGATCGCAGAACATTTATCTGGCTAAAACTATTGCGGGTTGTTCTGCGACCGAATCAAAGTTGATGTTGACTGGTGTTCAGCTGGTAACACACACTCGATAAGCGTAGCTTACTGCTGTTGCGGTAACCTTTGATGTACGGGCTGAATTGAATAGCCTACATCCGGCAATTAAAAGCGTCCGTATTCCATCTCATCACACTTCCCTGTTCTGACTGAGGAATCAACAGCAATGGATATCGAACCAATAGAAATTAGCACAAGAAACACAAGAATCGCCAAAAGATCGACGAAGAAACTATATAAGAATTTCAAAAACATTAAGACTCCAATGATTAGGTTTAACATTTATTGATGTAGTTAAATATTTACCAGCAATTGAAAAAATGTTTGTAATTATAAATTGTATTTATAGAAATCAAATGATGTATTGGAAGAAACGGCCGAACAACTTGTATAATGTATTGTGTAAATCTGATTGGTGAATTTTTATGTTCAGTCGTTTCTATTATGATTAGCGCATGCGCATTAAGCAAAAGCGCGCATAAATGGCCGCATGTAACGCATGTGACGAGGACATGAATGCGTTTGAATTTTCTATGTTCGGTCGTTTCTATTTTACAGAATTTATAGAATGAATATATAATTATGATTAACACATGTGCATTAAGCAAAACCGGCCATAAATGGCCGCATGTAACGCATGTGTTGTTTCTATTTTACAGAATTTATAGAATGAATATATATTTATGATTAGCGCATGCGCATTAAGCAAAAGCGCGCCTGTATGTCCGCATGTGACGCGGGTATTGTAACTAGTATGATTTAGATATCAAGGAATCGAAACTGACTTATCAAAAGCAGCGAGGAATGAAAAAGGATGACGTTGGTCGAAGAAATGGAAGAGGATTCTAAAATATTAACCAATTTAGTAAAAAATACGTATAATAAATGGAACCAGAACAACCACAAACTATCAATATTACAAATAACACTGGTGTTATAAATATATATTACAAGAAGTGTTCTAAATGTGAATTAGATAAATTAGCTTTAACAGAATTTAGTAAGCGTAAGATTAGCAAAGATGGTTTTCAATATTGCTGTAAAACTTGCACTAAACTATATACCAAACAATATCGAGAAGATAATATAGAACATTATAATTATTATATGGCAGAATATATGAGAGAAAGATATCAAACAGATACAGTCAAACAGTTACCAATATCTAAATTTAACATGAATGATGAATACAATAAAAAACTTATTTGGGGTTGGAAAAATTTAAGACCTTTAGAAAAGAAGGAAAACATAATTAAATCTAATAAACTAGATTTACAGTTATATTTAGAACAGTTAACAAAGGCAAAGAAATTTATTGATCAATGGAACAATGATCCAAATAATGAACAATACGTTGAGGAATTTGATATCAAGGATCCGAAATGACTTATCTGGACAGTTATAATTACTGCTCCTAATAGATAAACAAAAGTAGTGAGATATCAAATAGAATTCAAATAAAATATATTAAAAATTACATATCTTCAACAAGCTAGTATTAGTTATTGTTTTTTTAATACTTTCTTTTCAAAAAGAATACTTTATATCACAAATAAAAAATACTAAAAAAACAATAACTAATACAAATTCTTTACCTTTAACTAAGCTAGTATTAATCTAAAGAGATACTGGTATCATTTTATAATACTTATAATATTTTTCTTATTAAATTTCTCTAATATAAATGTCAAAGAAATCGAGTAAGAATAGTATTGATATTGAAAAAACATTAGATGATTTGGGCATTAGTGATAATAAGGATATTCCGGCCAAAATTGAAAATAATATTCAAGTTAATTGTAATATAGATTATGAATACTATTTATATTGTAAACACCATCTTGAACTATTCAAGAATTAGATGCTATGAAACCAGATAAAGTAATAAAATATTTTAAGATTTATGAAGAAGCTAGATTAGCTAGAATAAATGATTCTATTTCAGATGGTATTGTCAAATGTTATTCTAAGTTATGTAACCAGTTAATACCAATTGATGATGAAAATAAATTATATAGTGATTTGAAAAATGACTACTTAGTTATGACTGAATTACAAAAATGGGTTGGTTATGCTTCATTTCAATTAGGATCGGTTATGACATTAATTTCTACTGGTGTCATAACATTTTCGAACATTAAGCCTATGGAATATAAATCAGGTAAGAACGAAACAGATGAACGAAACGCTGTACTACAACCAAACGTCGAAACAGAAAATGAATCAGAACAAAAATTAACTAAAATAAATGAGTGATAGCGTTAAGAAAAAGGCTAGATCCGAGAAACAAATTAAATGGGCAAGAGAATTAGGTAAAAGATCTTCAGAATTAAAAAAAGCTAAGAAAAAGAAATTAACTGATATAAATGAATCACAGACTTTATCTGATATTGATTCAAATAATAATCCATCTAATTCTTCTAATGCTGGAAGTAATTATAAATTATATATTACAATTGGATTAGTAACAGTTATTATATTATCCGGTGTAATATATAAATCAAAATTCAAATCTGACGATAAAGATGATTCCAATGACAATAAACCTATCATACCAGAAAATAAGTCAAATGATAAAGTCATTGAAAATAAACCAAGATTATTATTAATGGATTAAAATAAGATGAAAAAAGAACAATATTTAAGAGAGTTATATTATAACCCAGAAAGTGAAGTATCATATTCTAACGTTTCAGAATTATGGAATAAAATTAAATCTGATAATGAAAATGGTGATGGTGCCGTATGGCACCCACATTGTGGTATAAAATATAGTGAATTGAAATCATGGTTACAAAATCAACCAACATATCAAATCCACAAGAAAATGGATAAAACTTATTTAACAAGAAAAGTTATGGTTTCATATATCGATCAACAATGGCAAGCAGATTTAATTGACATGAAGAACTTAGAAGAATACAACAAAGGATATTTCTGGATACTGAATGTTATAGACATATTCAGTAGATACGCATGGTCAATTCCAATCAAAAATAAAACTGGTATAGAAGTAACAAATGCTTTTAAATCAATATTTAAAGAAGCTATTCCAGATAAGATACAATTTGATGAAGGTAAGGAATTTTATAACAAACATTTCAAAAAACTATTATCTGATAACGATGTAGATTATTTTTCAACACACTCAGATAAAAAAGCATCTATTATAGAAAGATTTAATAAAACATTGAAAACTAGAATGTGGAAATATTTTACTGCTAATGAAACGTATAAATATATCGATGTATTAGATGATTTAGTGAAAGGTTATAATAATTCTAAACATAGTTCTATAAATATGAAACCTATACAAGCTAGAAAAGAAGATAATTCGGAAATAGTTTGGAATAATTTATATGGAGCATTTGTTACACATGATTTTGGAGAACCTAAATTTAAAATAGGACAACACGTAAGAATATCTAAATATAGAAAAACCTTTTATAAAGGTTATACCCCAAATTTTACAGAAGAAATATTCAAGATTAAAAAGATAATATTAACTAAACCATTTGTTTATAAATTAGAAGATCTAAAAGATGAAGAAATATTAGGTTATTTCTATGAACAAGAATTATCACTTGTACCAAATCCAGATGAAATAGAATACAAAATAGAAAAAGTATTGAAAACAAAAACTCTTAAAGGAAAAAAGTATTCTTTGGTGAAATATAAAGGATATGATGATAAATTTAATGAATGGATTTTATCTAGTAAAATTAAAAGAATAAATGAATAAAGATTTATTTATATTTGAACCGCATAATATGTTAGTTACTGGTGTAACCAATTGTGGTAAAACACATTTCATATTAGATTTGTTAGAAACTGTTTATAAGAATCATTTTGATAATATAATATTATTTTGTCCTACTTATGAAATGAATAAAACATATAATAGAGATATAGTTAAGATAAAAAAGTTTATTATATTAGATCCTAAAAAAGTAAAAGAAAATTTAGATAATTGTATTAAAATAGCAATTGATACTTATAAAGGATCAAATACATTATTCATTATAGATGATTGCGCAAATTTACATGATTCAAAAGTGAGAGAAAGTGAGTTATGTTATCTAGCTTTCTCTGGGAGACATTTTGGGATAACAACATGGGTTTTAAATCAAAAATATAATTCAATTGTTAAAGACTTTAGGGAGAATATAAGATTTCTTTTATAACAAAGATAAAAAATCTATGCAACAATCATTGGAAGAAAATCAAATTATACCTACTGAATTACATGATGAATATATGAATAAATTAAAGAATAATAAAGGTTCAAAATTATTACTGAGACTACAATTTCCCTATGAATATAAATTTATAAAATAACTATTTATATATCTATCTATCTAATACGTATTAAATACGTATTAAATACATTAATACTTAAAACCCCCTTTTTTAAAATAAATATTATTCATACAATTTTCAACCAATTTATTTTTATTTTTTTCAACTAATATATGAATAAGAAAATAATAAAGGTTATTTATTATTACTGAGGTTTCAATATAAATTTAAAAAAGAAATATAATTTAAGGTATTTTCAAATAATACGTATTAGATACGTATTAGATACGTATTAGATACGTATTAAATACCTTAATACTTAAAACCCCCTTTTTTATTTACTATTATTTTATACAATTTTCAACCTTTATTACTTTTTGAGTGTTAGATAATCACTTTCTGAATCACTTTCACTATCAGACCCTAACAATTTATTCAAATGCTCTACCGTATCTTCATAAATAATTGGTTTATTGATATACTTATTAGTCATCTCAACTATATCTTTATTTTCTGATTTAAGTTTGATAGAATCTTTATTATCAATGCGCTTTCCTGTATTTTCATTATTATCTTTATTAGTGTTTGCTCCTAATATTTCATTTACAGTGTTTGATCCTAATATTTCATTAGCATTGGTTAGATCTAATTCATCTTTATTAGGTGTTGCTAATAATAAATCTTCATATATTTTTTCACCATTTACTTTTTGATTAGAAACAAACTTTGTAACATATCTAAATGGGTGTTCTATAAATTCTTTTAAACCAACACGTTCTATAACATTATTTATATGTACCCTTGTATTCATATGTTTATTCCAATTTGATGGAGCGTTTGAAAATTCACTTTTACAATATCCACAATAATTTCTATTTTCACTAACATTTAATATTATTTCATTATTAGATGTAGAAGGTATTACATTATTAGATGTAGAAGGTATTACATTATTAGATGTAGAAGGTATTACATTATTAGATGTAGTAGGTATTACATTATTAGATGTAGTAGGTATTTCATTATTAGATGTAGAAGGTATTACATTATTATCAATTACATTACTTAAATTATCAACAACTTCACTTTTATTATTATTGATTTCTATTAGTTTAGTTTTATAAATTTTGAAAATAGGATCAAATATCAAAGCTATATTACAAGGTATTACATAATATAAACCATCATTATTTTCATGTGTATCGATGTATGGAATATGTTTATATACTTTACCTCCTTCCATTTATATAATAAATTTTTATTAAAGTTAAAATTTTAATACATAACACTATTTAATTGAGAATTTACAATATTTAATTGCGCGTCAGATATAATATAAATATGCATTTTAAAATTTTTGATTCCTTTATTCTTTGTCATGAATAATTGTATTCCATCTTTAGTGTTCTGTAGTTTTTTTCCAGAACCATGTAATCTAAAATCTAACCATAATGCATATTTATTACCGGTATAATAATCAATTTGATTAATATTACAATTTTCAGATGATTTCACTTTTTCATTCATAAAATGTTTTCTAATTTCTGGCCATTGATCAATCATTCTCATTCCTTGACAAAATATTTTATTTGCTATTCCTTCGATAGTTATTTCTACTTTTGTTATTTCAGGATTATAATAATTATCAACATTTATTGCGCCATTAGTATATGTTGCAATGGTAAAAAATATTAATATACCTTTAATAGATCTTCTTGGGAAGTTATTATTCTCATTAATAATTTCATCATTTGCATTAATAGTTACAATTTTAAATTTATCAATATAATCATATAATAATGAAAATCCTTGATTGTATTGAGTTTGAATTATACTTGAAATATTTTCATCAGTTACTGTGTCATATTCTAAACATATATTCGATAATTTATAACTCATATCGTTATTAACGCTAGATATTACAATTTCATTAACAGGAGCAAATGTTATCTCAAATATAACGTCTTCTTGAATTGCGTATTCATATAAAGGTGCATTGTTATTTATCAATTCAAAGTCTAATGGAATTGACAGCTGGATATAGCTGGAACTGATTGGATTCCTTGGAATATCATATTATTTCTATTTTCTTTAGTTAACCATAAATCTTTATAATGCATAAATAAATTATAATCATCTAATGAGAAAACAGTTTCTGGACCAATCTTTATTGTTAATTTTTTAATCAAATATCTTCCAACATTATCAACAACATAATTATTATTATTACCGATTACTTTTATATCAGCTGATAAATAAATACTATTTGGAACATAAAAAGTATTTTGTGTTAATCGAGGAATTCTAACATATAAAGTTTCATCGGGATTAATATTAGAAGGGTTATGAGTAATTATATGATGTGATCTTTCTGCTTTAATAGCATTAGATATTCTATGATTCTTCGAAGGACTTATATAACTCCCACTCATTTATTTAACAAAAAAATTAATTATTTATTTTTTATCATATTCACTAACCCAAAAATAATAGCACTTACAACTGTAATTAAAAATAAAATAATATGTTCAGCAGCAAAGTTAATAATGTTTCCTGCAGATTTCAATATAAAACCAACAATTGATGCAATAACTCCTGGTAAAGCTGCAGCAGATTTTTTAGATAGTTCCCATAGATATTTTGCTAATTTCTTTAAACCATCTTTAACTTTATCTTGTATAGAATTATTATCATTCGGGGGTTTATCCGGTTTATTTGGAGTAGGAGTAGATTTTAAAGCATTCCATATTGCTAAACCAATTGTTGTAAATAACATAGTTACAGCTGTTAGAATTGAAAGAATTGGTATTCCTTCTAATTTAAATAATAATCTTATTCTATCTTTCAATGATATTTTAGAATCTGGTTTTATCAACAAATCTTTAAGAACATCTTTTAATCTTTTAAAATTATTACCAAATTCTTTTAATAATATATCTCTTTCACCTTTCAGTACTTCTAAATTATCTTTTAAATTATTAATTTCTTTTTCTAAACCTAATTCTTTTTGCCTATATTCTATTTCATCAATTGCTGGATGGTCTAAATCAGACTTTAATTTTTCTATTTCTTTATTTTTATCAGTTAATTCTTTTTCTAAATTGTTAATTTTAATATCTCTTATACTTTTTTCATTCGCAATTTTTTCAGCCGATTCTTGCATACCTTTAATTTCTCTACGTGTTTGTTCAGGATATAATTCTAATTCATCATCAGTTAAATCAAATAATCTATTTGGTAAAAGTTTTTCAGTTTGAACTTCGTTTGATTTAGGTTTACTAGTTTTGGAAGTTTTATTCTGTTCAGAAGTTGTTTCTGTTTCTGGATTATCATCGATTATTTTAAATAAGTCATCAATTCTTTGACTAAATACTCTTATATTATCATCGCTTTCTTCTTGTGTGACATTGGTTATTTCATTACTAATACTTATTCTCTTAATTTTATCTAGACCTAATTTTCTCAAAGTTGATTCCGCTAATATTTTATTTAGTTTTGTTCTTTGATCAGTGATATCAATATAATAATCACCATCCAAACGATAATAATATTTACCTTTACAAAGTTTTAATTTTTGTACTAAAAGTCTGGCGCCTCTATCATTTATATTATATCCGGATTCTTTAAATACACGTTGAAAATCATACATAAAATCAATATTTTCAATATCTTCCTTTGATAAACCTGGGTCTAAATTTTCAGTAGGTATTCTCGATCTAGTTCTTCTATCAAATTCATCTGTTTATGGGGCTTTAGAACCACTATCTGCTAAATTAGAATTATATGCTGATTCATTACCATCATCAATATTAGTTTCATTAAGATTAGCACCTGCATCATAATCATCATCAATATATCCTTCATTATTATTTCCCATGCCTTCCATTTCATAATCTCCTCCACCTTCTGCCATTTACATAATAAAAAAATTAAAATTTAAAATATAATATTCCTCCGATTACAATTCCTATACAAGTTAAAGCTAATTTAGTATTTTCATGGGATTTATTATCATCATTTAGTTTAATTATATCATGTTAAATATTATCAGTTTTTATATTTTCTGATGTATTGTAATCTTTTATTTTAGAATCATTATTTAATTTAATATTATTAGTTTTAGTTTCAGTTGATTGAATGCATTTTTTATTTTTTTCACCTTCCATTAATTTTGGAGCAGTAATAATCTTTTTATTTATATCATTCAATCCAAATGAATTATTTATTGTTGCAGTTTTAATTAGATTATTGTAACCAATCATGTTTCCCATCTTTAATACTAAATCATTAGAAATAATTAATAGATTAGGGCCTATACAATAATTTAATCTATTATGTGATTTATCTAAATAATTTTGATATCTTTCAATGTTTCTGGAATAGATCTATTTTTATCATTATGAATGGAATCTTCAAATAATACTTTGAATTGTTTCTGCGCATCGAATGAAGTGTTATCATTTCCAACTATTGGTGATCTTGTTTCAACTTGCGCGCCTAAAATACATATCAAATAAGTTCTAATAGATTGATTTATTCTTTGTATACCTGATTTTGTAAAACCTTCACTATTTTCTACAATGAAATTAACCCAACCATTATTATTTTGTTGCTGTATATTATTATAATATTTTGGTAATTCATTCCAATTTAGTGTTCTTATATCTGAATTTGTCATTATTTTTCCAAATTCTTTAGTATACAATATTCCTAATCCACCCATTGTTCCAATTTTTGCTCTAAAATCTTTATTTGAATAAATATTTAATTCATTACATATTTTATAAAACTTAGAAAAATTAATATTATTATTCAATTCTTTAAAATATTTTGAACCTGGTAAAGGACATTCTAATTCATCTAATATTAATTTTATTTGAAAATATGTATGAAATCTAAAAAGTGATAACATCAATGGTAAACTTGGTTTGTTTAAATGATCATTCCAACTAATTCCACATCCTGTTGTTGCACAATAAACAGCAAAATTTAATTGGTTCTGCCAATACTTCATATTAGATTTTAATAACCATTGTTTTGCCTCATTTAAATTTTTGAAATTAATTGTATACACATGAAATATATTTTCCATCTTTACATGAAAATTATTACTTTCAGTAACATAAATATATAAATCAATTAATGAATTTAAAACTTCATTTCTATATGTAATATCTTTATTAAAATCTATTGCTGGAATATTATATTTAATTGATTTATTATATTGGAAAGCTTTTGGAAAACTATCTGCCATTTATATAATTAAAAAAATTAATAATTAACTAATTCTTTTAATAATTTATCTTGTTCTTCAACTGTTATATGACCATTTAAACTTATTATATAATCTAGTGTATTCTTTAATTTATTAATTTCTTTTATATTAGTTTTAATTTTTTCTTTATTACTTTTTATATTTAATTTTGAACTTATTCCGGTTAAAACACTTGAACTTAATCCTAACACGCCAATTGATATAGCTAAAGGTGTTAATGGACTGAATATTGCTAGAAATGTTATTACAGAACTAATTGTAACCGAACCACTTATAATCAAATAATATATAATTTTAGATTTTAAATATTTTTTCTTTTTTATCTTTAAATCACTTTCAAATTCTAATATTTGTTTTTCTAAATATATTTTTAATTTAGTTTTATTTATATCATGAGGAATAATACCAATATTATCAACTTTATCTTCCATTTATTTAGCAAAACAAGTTACTAATTAGTAAACTTATAAGCAACAAATATAACAATAACTGTTCCCCCTAAAATCCATATTATTTCATATTTCTGTTGTTCTTTACTCGGGGTATAATAATCTGATATTTTAGGTTTGTATAGATGTAATTTTTCTTTATTGGTTACCGCGTTATATAAACTCATTGCATCATCAACTGATTGAAAATCTCTGTGTGAAATCTTCTGATCATATAATTCTTTGTTAATATAATCCATATAGTTTTGTCTCTTTTCTCTATATTCTTCTGCAGCTTTATTGTATTTCTCTAATGCTAAGTTATGTCTTTTTTGTTCTGTTAATGATCCATTTTTATCAATATGTTTAAATAAATAACCACCACCAGTAAATGCAAAAGCGTTAACAATTGCCGATCCTATAATAGTTATAATTGCAGAAGCCATTTATTTAGTAAAATAATTACGCATTTATATGGGAGGAATATGATTTTAGTTAAATTAGATAAAGTAACTGCTAATGTTAATTTTAAAATAACATTTATATCAAATCTATCAACATTAACACTTCCCATTTTGAATACTTTTTTAATACCATTGAATAACCAACAGTTCCAACTGATAGTAGTGCGCCATTATATAATCCAGTTATTATCCACTTATTATCACTCATTTATTTATCAAAAAAATTACTATCATCAAAATATTTAGTTATCTTATTCATGATTAATTCAACATTTATTTCATTACTACTTTTATGATTATCATATATTTTGGATAATATGTTTTTAATATCATCAATAATTCCATGTTCATTTAATTCATAATATTCTAAAGGTGATTTAATTAAATCAATTACTTTTTCTATATTATAATTTTCTTTATTAATCATTGATGCATTGTTAAATGATTTACTTTTTATATCAGTAATTACATCATTTAGTTCAATTCTCATTTCTTTACCATGTTTAAAATCAAACCCAAAACATATACTCGGTCCAACAGTTATATTCATTTATATAGTGAAAAAAATTACTCTCTACATCTTATAACTAATTCTTAAATTACAGGAAAGTTATTCAAATCAATTAAATATCCATTGTGATTTCTAATCTAAAATTATTAAAACGAGGAATGCATGGTTTGAAATCACATTCTGTTAAATTATAATTTATTTGCGTTCCAAATTCTTTAACATTCTTCAATTGTAAAATGTTTAGTAAACCAGAATTACAAGTTATATATTTAGTTGCTTCGAATGTTTTTGTTGGATCGATTAAATTGCAATAAATATAAAAATGCGTGTAAGGTATTAAGTTTGGTGTAACAGCATCAATATTTGTAAAAGATCTATCTGGAAGAATTCCTAACAGTTTAGCTATAGGTTTTTTTTACCATAAATTTATGTTTTTCACTATTAGACAACCTTATCTTAATTCTATCAGAACTATCACTTTTTAAAAATCTAATACTAAACCCAGAACTACTACCTAATTTGTGCCAGGCTTTTCTATTAATTTCTTGTGCTAATGTATCTACATTATATAACCCCGGTTTTAAATATATATAGACCCATGAATCTATGTGTCTATTAAAAACTAAAAAGGCTCTATGTTCAATAGTTTTATTCGATATATTATAAAAAGAATTACATAAACTTATATTAACTAATTTTAAATCTACACAATTCTTGAATTCTCTATCTAATTGTACTAGTAAATTATGTGATTTATAATTAGTAAGTCTTCTAGAATCAACAAATATTCTGTATTCTTTTAATTCTACCATTTATTTTACATATTTTATTCGAAATCTATTTCATGGTGCCCTTTTTCATTCTTACCTTTGTATACGAAATAGAAATCTCCAGAACATAATTCTTCTAAAGTCTTCACTTGATAATCTATGAAATCTATCCGGTAAATATGTTCTGAATTTATATGTATTTCCTTTTAATCCTTCATATTCTAAGTGTATAACTAATTTATCTCCATAGTTATTAGTAACTGTATCAATATTTGTAATTAGATATTTCTTATGAATTGTTAATTCTGTTAACTTTTTGAATTTATAATCTACAGATTTTACATTTGTGATATCTTTAATTCTATCTAGAAATAATTTGTTGTTCTCACTGTGCGCTTGTTTACTCTCCATTTATAATACATATTTTTATTAAAATTTGATTAACACGTTAGAATTCTTTTCATTATCTCGTTCTCTTTTGTTTCTTCTCTTTTAAATTTTAAGTATTCATCTAAATTGCAACCATATGCAACTGTATGAATTCCATCATCTAAAATATATCTTTTATCATCAAATGGGTTTAGACTTATCTTTTCAATTTCTTCAATAAACATTTCATGATCTTCAGATCTTAAACATCTCATCTTATGTTTTCTAACTTCTTCATTGAATATACAATTGATGTAATCTTTGAAATGAATATTCTTTTCTACTACACTTTTGGTTATTCCTTTTAACTTTTTAGCTTCACGTTCTTTGGTTTTATATGAATACATTTTTAGATCTAATACCAATGAATTCAATCATTTCTTCACCGCCTAATTCATCTTTGAATTTACCGGGAACTTTTTTATTATCATTGCTAAACAATTCATGATTTTTAGGATAGTTACTGAAATCAAAATGATGTTTTAATGTTTTTAAATCATCAGTTATGTTATCAGTTTTTATCTTTAATATGTAACTGTCAGTATCAAAATATAATATTTCTATATGCTTTTCTCCAAACAATGGTTGTAATACATTATAATAGAATTCATACATTAGTAATTTTGATAATTCTAAAACTGAAGCGCCAACATAGATTGGTTTATTAAATTTCATTGATGTTCTTCTCATCTTAACTGCGGCTAAATTTTCATCAAATATTCTGTTACCAATGAACTTAGGATATGTTTGTAAATGCCTTATCCTTTTGCCATTACTAACTAACTGAATATCATTTCTATTTCTAATATTTTCACAAGTCTTACCATAGAATGCATTATTCATTAACTTGAAGAAATCTTTTTCGAAATCAGTTTTAGCTTCAGTTCTCTGTTTGGTGTTAAAATCTATATATTTTTCTAACCACTTAGATTGACTAAATGAAATATATCTATGTACTTTTTTTAAGAATAGTTCCTTGTTTTAGATAAAACGTTAACATTCTGTAATGTACTACATAATTATATTTATCTTCTTGAGTTACCATTAACTTTTCTGTATGAATATGATTTTCGGGTTTAATTCTTTTTTGATAATTTGATAATTCTTCATGTGTTACAGTTTTATGTTCGGGACAGTAAGCTAGATTTCTAGATTTAAATTTTTTATCTTCAGGATATTCTAAATCTACAACAAAGAAGTAACCAGTATCTGAATCATCTGCAATATCTAGAATTCTTTTCTTCCAATCAAATTTATCATTATTTTCATTCTGTAAAACTTCAGTTAATTCAAATACTCCATAAGGTTGTGGTTCCATCATTGCCCAACCATACAAATTATTTGCATCTATATATAATATCTTATATCCAGGGTTATCATTTACATTGAAATATCTATCACCTAATACACCTGAAACTCCTCCTCTTATAGATTTTTCAAATAATAATAATTGATCTATATTTGTTAACAAATCCATTTTCATATCTGTAAATTTTAATCCACAATCCCATGTTAATCCTGGACTTGAATAACAATGACAAGGATCAAAATTAAATAATAATAATACATACATGATTTTCTATTTTGAAATGATTCCAAATATTCAATGTTCTATTATATACTTCATCTTTAACATATTCATTTTTTAATTCATCGTAGAATTGTTCTTTTAATAATTCAGTTATATTAAAATCATTATGTGATTTATAAAATGAATATGGAATTGCGCCTTTATATCTCATTATTTGAAAATCATCATTATTTGGGTAGTGTTGCTTCAATATTTTTAATTCATCATCAACTAATGATTTTGATAAGTTATCTTATGAACTATTTAAAAATCTATATGAATCTATAAATCTTAGGCAACCAAATTGGAATGATATATAATTCTCAGATGTTTTAGCTAACATTCTAAATTTATAAGTTGGTATTTTATCTTTTGATCTATTTGAATTTAATATTTCTATTTCATTATTGATTTCTTCTATTTTTTTGCATAACTGTTTGATAAATAAATGTGCATCATATCCTGATAGATTATGAAATATAACTGGTACAAAGTTAATTTTCTTAGCTTGTAAGTTACAATTCTCATGTGCGGCGCCTCTAAACTTTCCATTCAAATGATCATGGTCTCTTACTTTTTTATCTTTATAATTAAATATCTTTTCACAATAATAACATTTATCTGCAAACTCAAATGCTTCTTTTTCTTCTTCTGTCATTATAATTTCTATATTTGTATTCAATAATTTACTAAATCTTATTTCATATTCAATTAATAAGTCACAAAAATGATTGATAACATTTTCATTTCCGTAATCATAATATTCACTTTCAATTAGTTCTGGATAATCAGATTTAATATATAACCCGAAAGCTGCGGCTGATTGATGAATCTTTTTAAAAGTATTTGTTTTTGGTGATTCTTCTGAAAAATCATTTTCATTAGAATTTAATTCCTTTCTTTTATAATATATTTCTTTTCTATCTTGATCAGTTAATTCTTTATTTAATGATTCAAAATCTCCATATATAACAAATGGTACTTTATTTTTGTAATCATATTTTTTGAATTCTAATATTTTATCTTTTTCATTTGGTAAAACTAATTTACAATAATCATGATTTTCACATAATTGTTTATGATTTAATAATGTACTTTCATTACTGAATCTATGTAAACATTTTCTACAAAGATATATTTTATGGTGATCATTTTCTGATTTAAAAAATAAATCTATTTGTTTAATCCACATATAATGATTCTCATAATATAGTATATCTATAACGTCGTTTGAATCATAATCTTTTGATAGGTATAAAGGTTCTAATGTATAATGTTTTATGTTGTTACCTTTTGTATTTGGTAATTTGATTAAATCAAATACATTTATCTTTATATTATTATCTCTTTCTATTTTTGGGATGTTTTTAATTATAACAGGATACTTATCTATCTTATAATTATTTTCAAATTGTTTATAATTTGTTAATCTAAAACTATGTTGTTTATAATCTTCAACCGGGTGTAAACAACTTATTATAGCCCATAGAAAACATTTATCATCTTCATTTTGCTCATTTATTACAGCATTAGTTTTAAATGGTAGTTTAATATAACTCGATGCTTCAATATCTGGTTCTTTATAATATGATACATTATTTTCATCTATTGGTTTTGATTTAGTTAACTTATTATATTTTGTGTTATTAACATGTAAAGTCATAAATATTATTTCATCAAATATTAAACCAGATCCTTCAAAATATTTCTCTTCTATTTTAGTTTTTACTTCATTATAACATTTATCTAATTTATGATCTATATGTTGTTTTGAAATAATATGTTGTGAATGAGAATTTATATTATATATTGGTTTATCTTCAGATTTTATGAATTTAACTTTAGAAGATATACTTATTTTAGGATATTCAACATCAGTTATTATTTTTATTATTTCTTTCATATTTTCTAAATGTTTTTTATTTCCTTCTAATGTTTTTCCTTTATGAAATTTAAACTCGATAGCTGCTGGGCCAATATCACTTTTAAATGCTTCGGTTATCTCTATATCTTTTTTATTATCTAATGAATTAATATATTTTCTTACATCTTCCATGTATGGTCTTTTATTGTTTGATTTATTTTTTATGCTTTTAATTGTCTTCTGTTTCTTATCATTATCTTTATCAAAATAATCTTCACCTAAAATATCATTATTCTTATTTCTAATATGACTTTGTGATTTTAAATGTTCATTATAATATCTTTTATCACTGAATGATTGATTACATGTATCACATTTGTATGTTTCTTTTTCATTCTTTAATTCATCTAATTTAGATTCTAATATATCATCTTTATATTCTAGTTTCAATTTATTCTCTAAATGTGTTTTAGTTTTATTGTGTCTTTTTTTTGGATTTATCTATATTGATATTACATGTTGGGCAGTAGTACTTATTTGCTTCCATTTTAATACTAAATTTTTTATTAAAATTGATATTAGAAGTTCAATGATTTATATCATGCATTATTTCGATCACACTTTACTAACACTTTTAATGTTTAAAAATCTAACTCACACAAATATGAATATTGAAATAATGTTGTAAATATATAATTTTATATTGAATAATCTATCAATTTAAATGTTATTCATGTATATGATTATTTTAAGAGTAATACGGGTAATGGGCTTTCAGGTTAAAGGTTGAATGGTCGAGTTCATTAAAAACAAATATTAAAAGTAATTTAAAACTATAATGTATTTTCATAACCGTGTGTATTTCAGTTGAAT
This sequence comes from Tubulanus polymorphus, assembly GCF_964204645.1. NCBI lineage: Eukaryota > Metazoa > Nemertea > Palaeonemertea > Tubulaniformes > Tubulanidae > Tubulanus > Tubulanus polymorphus. The sequence continues at coordinate 15,065,217 of NC_134025.1, forward strand.
AATAGAATAATTATTATTATTAAAATATATTTGATTATATGAATTTTTGTATTGTAAATAAATCAATTGGTCGTGGAGCGGAGCGGTAGCGAAGTGGAGCGACCAATTGATTTGATACAATATGCTTTTAAAATTTAAAGTATTGATATCTTAGAATCTATATTTAGTTATAATATAAAATGCACACGGTTATGAAAATGTATTATAGTTTTAAATTACTTTTAATGTTTTGTTTTTTAATGAGCTCGACCGTTCGACCTTTGGCTTGAAAGCCCATTACCCCTATTACTCACATTCCGTTGTCGGCTCGGGGTCAGGCTTATCTTGTGTTAGCCTCCCGTCAGTCAGTTATGGACTCCAGTTCCAAAGCTCGTCTACCGGATATTGTGTCCAATGCTTTGCTGAGAGCTCCATTGGGGACGTCTTCACGTCTCTTCCCCGGTTGGTGCGCTCCTGTTTCCGTCGAGCTGAGGAAGATTCGGGAGGTCCAGACCAAGTCCGCCGTCCGAACTCCGTGGAAAAAGCGTTCTGGTCCGACGCCGGCGGCGCAAGGTTCGACACGGACGCAAACAGGACCAACTCAAACTTCAGCGCTTTCTCAGGTGGCAACGGATGCCGGTTGGAGAACTAGCGCGCAACTTCAACAATCATGTCAAACCTTGACCAGTCGTAACAGTTCCGGTTCGTATCGAGGCAAGGGGAAGGCTCCAAAAAGGGGCTCTTCCTTTTGGAAAAACTCGAAATGAATTCTCGGGACCAGTGGGAGGTTGTCTGCAGCAGGCAGCAACCCACTGGTCCGACCTTTTCGAAGACGGTTGGCCCTCCCGGGACGTCTCTTGTGGCTACCGTCTCCGTTTCCCAAGGCGACCGCGCCTGACGAGGTCACCTCCCGACATGCGGCCAAAACCAGGTCAGGAGACTCTAATCTCTCCGGCTTTCAAGGAATTGGCCGAGAAGGGAGTGATAGAACCAGTTTGCAACGAAACTTCTCCCGGCTGGTTTTCTCGAATATTCATGGTACCAAAGGCCACAGGGGGTCAACGGACGGTGATAGATCTGTCATCCCTCAATCGGCACCTAGACATTCCAAGGTTCCGGATGAACAAACCCAAGGACGTGATTCAAGGGCTCCGTCCGGGTCAATGGGCGGCTTCGTTGGACCTGAAAGATGCTTACTTTCAGGTTCCAATTCACCCAGATTCCAGCGATTTCTCAGGATAAAGTGGAAAGGCCGCCAGTTCCAATTCAGGTCTCTTCCATTTGGCCTCAGTACGGCCTTGTGGGTTTTCACCAAGTTGGCCAAGTCAGTTCAGAAGGTGCTTCAGTCAAGGGGTGTTCGACTGTTCGTTTACCTCGACGACTGGTTTATAGTCGCGAACTCCGCTCAAGAATGTCGGGATGCAATGACCTCATTCTTGGACTTAGTCCATCAGCTAGGGTTCCGCGTAAACAGGGAAAAAATCTCAGTTGACGCCGGCCCAACAGTTCACTTATCTCGGCATGGACTTCGATCTCCGAATCGGCAAAGTCTTTCCTCAATGGCTCGAGTAGCCAAACTTCAAGAAGCTGTAGCGGGAGTGTCCACAACCCCAAGAACAGCTCGTTACTGGTCACGGCTTCTAGGTTCCATCAGCTCCATGGGTCTGGTGGTGCCCTTTGGCCGCCTCAGAAGCAGGCGCTTGCAACAATATTGGAAGGTCTTCTGGTCTCGGTCGAAGGGCAACTGGGAGACCTTGATTCCCGTACCTCCAACCGATCTAAGTTCGGATCTTCATCGGTGGGCGGCAACTACGAATCTTCGGCGCGGGGTGTCACTAGCCCCGTTAGAGGCTCCAGTTCGTGTATTCACGGATGCCAGTCACCAAGGATGGGGGCACATCTGGAGAACCGAGTCAAAGCCGGGAGATAGTCTCGCTACGAGGCCACCAACCACATAAATTTCCTGGAAATGGTGGCCGTGTGGAAGGCCCTGAAGTTCTTTCACAGGAGAGTGGAGGGCCACCACGTTTGGTTAGCCACAGACAATTCAACAGTGAGGGCTTACCTTCAGAACCAAGGGGCACACACTCAGAAATCCTCACGGATCTGTCGGCCAAAATTCTTCTTTGGTGCCAGACAAAGGGCGTGTCCCTGACTGTGGCACGTTTAGCAGGGAAAAGGAACGATGATGGCCGATGCTCTTTCTCGTCGAGGTCAGGCTATTGCGACAGAATTGGTTCTCCACCAAGAAGTAGCCGATCGGGTTCGAGGCATGTTTGGCAATCCGCTGCTGGTTCTGTTTGCCACCCGGTTCAATCGGAGGTGTCCTCTGTTTGTTTCCCCGTTTCCAGACGCAGAAGCGTGGGGGGTCGATGCCTTCTCTCTGGACTCGTCGGGGATGCATGCATGTTCCCGCCCACACCAGTCCTGCCGCGCTTGCTGGATCAGATAGAGAGATCAGTCAATTGCAACATAGTTCTGGTAGCACTATGTTGTCCGGCTCAGAAATGGTTCCTACCACTTCTCAACCTACTGTGCGACAACCCCCAGGATTCTTTCGAATTTCCCATCGCTTCTGTCTCAGGGGAACTTTCGGCATCATCCAAACAGCCAGTGGTTAAATCTGCTCGCCTGGCCAGTGTCCAGTGATCCTTGTCAGCTTCAGGCTTTTCAGAAAGACTTTATTTTTGCTGTTCTTGGCTTGCTCGGCCCGTCGCTCTTGAGATTCATGCGCTTTCAGTCCGACAAGTTCTGTTGTCTTCGGGCCAGCGAAGGAATTTGTTTCGCTGCGGCATGCTTTGGAGTTTTTGGCAAAGAACCCACGGCCAGGCTCGGTTGGGCGTCAATGGCGAATTGAAGCCCTAATACATCGAGTGGAACCGGGTCTTCCGGACAGGACATTATGTCCTGTGCGGGCGTTGTGTTTCTATTTAGATCGCTCTGCTCCACGGAGGGGTTCGCGGGAGCGGTTATTTATTCCGCTGCTGGATCACCTGAAGGGTGATATTTTTCGGGACCCAGTGGTCCGATGGGTCTCCTCACTGATCAAGGACATTTTATTGAAGGAGAATCTTTCCTCGGAGGTAGTGGTTTCTCATCAAGTGAGGTCTATGGCTACTTCCTGCGCAGCCTTTTCAGGTGCTCTGTTGGAGGAGGTCTGTCGTCAGTCTAGCAAAAACCATAGGAAACGGTAAACAGTACTCGACGGAAATATTACGAAGTACTTACCCTTTCCTATGGTTTTTGCCAATATTTTCTAAATTTGGATTGATCGCCAATGGTTTTTCTATACGACCCGGCCCTGCGGTATCGCATTTAGCTACCGGCGAAATCTGCCATCTTTTTACGTCATAGCAGACCCAAAAAATGCAGCTATGCGGGGCAGGTGGGCGGGATTCCCACCATAGGAAAGGTTAAGTACTACTCGGAAATACAAATTTTAGTTCCAAAAATTGTAATTTTTGAGCGTGTCATAGATGAAAAGAGTGGCTTTAAGTGTGTAGAGATCATTTATTTTGAGAAGATTGAGTTGTTTGAAGAGTGGTTCAGAGTGGGCAGTAAATTTAGACTTAGTAATAATTCGAGTTATTTGTTTTTGAAGTAAAAGACATTTTTGCGTGTGTGGTGAGTGACCCCATGATTATATACCATAGTTTTTTTAAGTGAGGAAGGACAAGTGCATTGTAGATGAGGATGGGGTGATTTCGATTTAGAATTTGACTGCATTTATATATGATACCTAGGCCTTCGTTTGTGAACTTTTTCTATGTGGAGTTTCCAGTTAAGGTTTTCTTGTAAAGTAATGCCTAGAAAATTAATGTTATCTACTCTATTTATCTCTTTACCTTTAATACAGAGTTTTAGGGGATTTCTCAGTGCATTACTAATGAAAGGCTTAGACGTACGTTGACTAGAGTGGAAGAGGATAAATTTGGTTTTTTTCCACGTTGAGAGATAGTATTTTAGCAAGTAACCAATCGTGAAGAGAGTCTAAATCCTTATTAACCTTTGTTAGAAGAGAATTTATGCCCCTGTCATACGCCAACCCTGTAGTGTCGTCTGCAAAAAGAACTAAGTCTAAGTTAGGTGTTGAAATGTACAAGTCATTGATATAAACGAGGAATAATAATGGCCCGAGGATAGAACCTTGAGGCACTCCACAAGAAATCTCAGGAACGGATGATTTAACGGATTGAAAAGAAACATATTGGTGTTTGTTTGATAAAAAGGAGGACAACCAATTTAGAGCAGTTCCTCGTATACCGTAGCGCTGAAGCTTATGAATAAGAATATCATGGTTGAGCGTGTCATAAGCTTTAGAAAGATCAAGAAAGATTCCAATTGACCAGTATTTGTTGTTGATAGCTGTGGATATACGCTCAGTTAACTCCATAATGGCATGTTAAGTTGAGTGGCCCTCTCGGAAACCATATTGAGATGAAGAAAGGTTGTTATCTAATTAGCTAATTAATCCATTATGCATGAGTTTTTCATGAACCTTTGACAGAGAGTTTAATAAAGATATTGGTCTGTAGTTTTCTAAGCTCGATTTATCCCCTGTTTTGTGAAGTGGAATTATTTTTGATATTTTGAGTGAGTTCGGAAATATACCTAATTTAAATGATTGGTTTATGAGATTAGTTAGCGGGGAAGAAATTAGTAAGATAATTTGTTGTAGCAGAAATGTGGATAGCGAGTCATCGCCGTAACTGTGTTTCGATTTAAGATTGTTTACCGTGCGAATAACTTCCAATTCTGTGACTGGCGTTTGAAAAAAATTAGTATTGTGCCTAGGTGTACGATTTTGATAGTCAATGTATGACTGCGTTGGAGTAGGAAATTTTCCGGCAAGATTTGGCCCTATGTTGTTGAACTGTTTGTTGAATGAGTTACCTATTAAATTAGGGTCCGAGGTTTCTTCATTGTTTATGTTGAAGGTGTGGATAATGTCAGACTTATTGTTAGTTTTACCGATGATAGTTTTGAGAATGTTCCAGGTTTTTGGTTTACCTTTGTCAGCGATATGTAGTTGGCATTGAGCCAATTCATGTAAAATCGCGGAACGTTTTTTTATGTGAGCATTTGTTTCATTGTTTCTCGGCTTAAACGACGTATAATCGATGCGATTGAAGACATGGCGAACCTCCGTCGATGACATGGTCAACTTGGTTGAAATTCTACGAAAAACTGTTTTTGGCGTGAAAATTCTTAGCTCTCGCGTATAGAATTGCAATGACCTCGATCGATTGGAGGGCGTCGTCTCTACGAGCGAATGGGATTGGCTGTTTTTTGGATATACGGGGAATTCCGGCGCTACTAAAATAATTATGGGAAAGCCATATAATGGCGTACGTTTCATTGGACTAGGTGCCGTATACGTGCGAATTTCATATGCTCATTGCTGGTGAGGATGTACTTATTTCACACATCCGCCATAGGTATTGTTTTATTTTAATACCCGGTGATTGTTATGATTGACATTGATTGAGGTGTAAGCGAATATTCACTTACACGAGGCCCCCACGTGCCCGCGGAGTACACGAAACACGCACAAGCTCGTACAGTGCACTAATAAGGGTGATGCTGTAATGCGTGCAAGTTTGACATGAAAATATGCTGAATAATCGTAGCAGAAGATGAGCGCTGTGTTCGATAGAATTTGTAATAAATTGTAATTTCTTGTCACCTGAAAATACTAAGCAGGAAACTATAAGGTCTGTCGAGGTCTGAATATTGTAGTGGTAAATTCCTTGATTTGAAACGATCTTATAGCCGATTTCTTCTGTTCCGGTATTTTAGCTTCCGCGGCCAACATTGGAAGAGGTTTCCAAGACCCAATACTCAGCCACCCTCTGATATGTGACATCATATGAATTTTAGGCCATCCCAAAATAATGGTCTGTTTGCCGTTACCCGACCGACCCGACTTCAAAGGTACCGAGTGAAAACTTTTTTCTGATTCATTGAAATAAATTTCATTTTTGATAAAAACGGCTGACCGACCGACCCACTGCCGACGTATAAGCTACGTAATGATTGAATTCAAGTGTGCATCGTGTGAAAACATGACATGTGGCCTAATTTAAGTTTTCAGGTAACTGGCAGTGTTCCAATAAGCTGCCATTCATTCTAATAGTGAATAAATTAAAGCTGGTAACGTAAAAGCGCGCACATATTCAATGTACTGTTTCATTTTTGGTTCGAAGAACGAGAACCTAAGCTATCGTCAAGTTGCAGTCATGAAGTCACGTGACAGGATCGGAAGATTTTTTTTTCAGATTGAGTGATACGCCTCAATGAAATAGGTCCGCATACGTAATTCGCTTGTCTTAAGAATATTATAATTATCATGATAGATATATTCACATACTCTGAATAATATCATTTTCTAAAATCATGCATAATGAATGCCGATTTAGCGGTTGGTAAAAAAAAATCATTACATCTACTCGCGCATAAATAAACCATCAATGCTGAGCCTGTTAAAGCGACAGTACCCGTACGTACAGCCATACACACGTTGATGCCGACACCGGCTTCCACTTCAAAAGTTAAGAATAAAATATTAGAAATATTTGTAATCCGATTTACACCAAATAAACCTTTAAAGTAGGTATTTAGCATCGGATATTGTGCCGAAAATTCTAGTTTGATACACTACATAGTTTTTCAAGTAAGCGCATTTTTAGTGTAAACCAATTATGTTGATTGACAGGCAGGCTCAGCTGCGCGCCTCATTTTATCGATGACATCAGATGTTAACAATAACATTAACACGTGCGCAATGCAAACGGAAAACAAATTGAATTTTTTTAAACAAACTTCTCTAATGGAATATCAATTTCTTTTCATAATTTGCCTCTCTTTTATGTGATTTATAATTTGTACATCAGACTTTGCTTCTTCGAACCCCAGGACATTGAAGTCCTCTTGTTAACAGAGATGACGCTCTGGACAAAGTTATAATTTTAGAATTATTCTTGAAATCTACGCTATTAGACAAATTTCCCTTGCACAACGTAGATGATTTTTTTGTGATATTGTTTCCATGTAAAAAAGCCCAAAGGTGAAAAATTCGTTTTTGTTGCCCTTAAATTTTGCAAAAAAAGATTTCTACCGACTCATGCTGAAAAGTTGAATCGGTGTTACGGCAAACAGACAATTATTTTGGGATGGCCTTATTTGAATATTTTTTCATATTGTGAAACATATTTTTTTGAAAATATAAAATAGTTTCCCTGCCGCGCCTACCTGTACCCTACAAAATTTTGGACGTGGGCCGTAAACAAATGTATATCCTAGGTCTTTTTTGACTACAAAATAATTCTATAAGAATGATAAAATACAATATAAACTTGCGGAACTTTGAAGTCACGAAGATTTTTCAAGCAATGCCCTTATTCCAAACAACCTCTAGCTTTCCAGGTAAACCACACTTTGCCCATGGGCAGTTTATTTAATATTCCCATTTGAAAGAGAAAGTGCTTTTCGAACATTAAGTTTCTTGGAAAGTTTAATTATCTCATTAAGTTTGTTGCGATATTTTTTAAAGAGAAAGAGTTCGACTTGATAGGCAATTTCATTTGTTCGGGCCAGTAGATGTTTATATTTCTTATCACGATTATACATAGATTGTATGATACCCCTGGTTATCCACGATTTTTTGCCATTCTAAATTTGTGGAATTTCTTTTTGGTGGATGATGCATTGGAAATTTGACGGTTAATTACTGAGGAGAAATTGTCAGAGTTAGTGTTTACTGATAGAGATAGAGACTCATCAAACGAGGTAAGGATATTTGAGTCTAAAATGTTGTCGTGAATCTTTTTGATGGCAGATTTATCTAAGAAATTGTTGGAAAAGGAGAATTTACTGTTTGGTGCTTCTGTTATAGTCGTATTGCAGGTGAAAGTAAGAAAATGGTCAGAAAGCGGAGACGTGACTATACCAGAAGAGTATTTGTGTGAGCGGTTTGTGAAGATATCTATTAATGAAGAGCTTTTGTGTGTAACTCTCGTTGAAGAGTAATTAGGGGTTTGAAGGAATTACCAACCATCAATTCAAAGAATTGGGAACTGTAGTTTTCATCGTTACACTTAAGAAGATCTATATTGATATCACCGCGGATAATTATTTCCTGATTTTTGTTTTTTGATTTTGTGAGAGTATGTTTAAATTTAGTAATAAAGTCGGATATGTTGCTATTCGGGGGTCTACATACTGAGCCGATGATCTTTTAATTTTTTCTAAATTTACTTCTCCAAACATTCACAAATTTCCACTGGAAGATATCATCCTTGCAAGACGTTAAATCATTCATTATAGAGTATTGAAGGTTCTTACATATGAAGAGACCTACCCCACCTCCATGAGCATTACGACAGAAGGCTTCAAAATTGTATGAATCTAACTTAATAGTACAAATCATTTCGGAATCTAATTTGATCTCTTGAAGAGAAATAACATCAAAATGAAAGTTGCACTTAGATTGGAGCAAATATAAGAAAGTTGATAAGTCCTCAATTTTACTTCTTAAACCGTTGCAGTTCCAATTCAAAATTTTAAGGTTACTGGTTCTTAATCATTTTTTCTGGAGTTCAATAGTATCAATTAAGGTATCTCATTCATAATAAGGAGAGGGCGTAAAATTGAAAATGTCATCGTTCGTATCATTTTGAGATGCTGCTAAATTAATTTGGTTTACAACTAAGTTGAGGTCAAGTGGCTGAGTCATTATTATACAAATTCAGTCTAAGAGGTGGTGACATTGGATATTCAAAATTTTGATTCAGGACCAGTGTTCACGTGAACCCGCGGTATCGTCTACCGTTTTACTTCCGGGTTTTATTTTAAGATTAGACTGGTTACCGGTCTCTATCTTCAATTAGAGACCGGTTGTGCCCATCCTCCATTTTACATTCTCGATGCATGTCAAATAAGGTCAAACATGTGAAGTAGCAAGTTATTTTCTGGTTAACATGGCGTCTCTTCGAATCATCATCATCATCATCACCATCATCTTTATTTTCCTTTTCAATTTCAGTTACATATAATGCAAAAACATTATTTACGTGTAGCTGGTGTTATAGCTTCCATTGTAATTTGCTGTTCTCAAGCCAATAAACCAATTCCCGGTTGTTTTTTTAAATTTTTACAGATTTTGTTCTGTTTTTTCTTTCGGTCGTTATATTCATTTGACGCATCAAAATCGCTTTCAACGATCAAATAGAGACGATTTGGCCCAGGTCAAGTTTGGCGATAGCGCGTTCACTCGCAAATCACCCATTCGATACAAAATAATGCTTAAGCAAAGCGAAGAGAGTCATTTCCGGAAACAGTTGCAATTCACGCAAAATAATTTGAATTGGGCTCGCGCTAAAATTTGGCTCGAATAAACAAAGGACACAGTCGAGCCAAACAGACACGGCTACGGGCCCATTTGGCACCCGGTGAACAATTTATCCGGGCCAGAAGCACTCGTCTGATTGCGGCTATGTGTTATGCGACCCGAAGAAATAACCAATCTGGGCTGTCTTTTTCATACACAACGATACGACTTGAAACGATTTGAGACAAAAAGGGAGAAGGTAAACGACTTATTCCAAATAGGATATTCATGAAGTTCTCAAAATACTTACGTCAGATCGTTCACTGTGTCCTTTGTTTATTCGAAACATATACCGAACTGATTATAAAGCAAAGAGGACATGTTTCTCAGTCGAAGAATGCCCGAATTTACGGTAGACTGCGTTTACCCCGGAGTTGATTACGCAATAATACAAGAGCACCATGGGGCCTTGACGCGTAGCTTCACGAATTATAAAAGATCTCAAGACCTGGCCTTCAATCAATTTCATACTTCGAATGCTCGAAGAAAAGGCATAAATCATTTCCATGACTTTTTTTTGCAGAAACTTGTTTTAAACGGAAATATCAAGATAAAAATAAAAGATTGCTTTTTTCAGAATTACATATGAATGATGAAAACACACCTTTTTCAACGTGATGTTTTGGTAGAATATCAGAGGGGATCCATGCTTCAAGTAGTTAAAAAGCCTAACATTTCTCCACTTGAACCAAAGAATTCTTATATGAAAATGCGTCAAATGAGACGATCTCAAAATACATCAGGCGAATACGTGGTAGTGGGATTTCCCCAATGACTCAAATAGAGATCTTCCGATGCTGAAGGATTTCATTTATTACATACGTACACTGTATGAAATTGAAATGAAGTTTGTTAGACAATTTATTATTATAAATATCAAAATTTCTTACAATAATACTTTATTACAATAATCAAAATTCAAGATTTCAAGATATTTGTTTATTTAGCCAATCAGCGCACATTAAAAAATATTTAGTCAGGGCGCGCTTTCTCTAACACACTTCAGATCGTCCACAGTTAACATGGGTTTAACCACTTCGCATAAAAATTATTAGTTTGAAAAAGAACTGAAATCATCAGGCATTATACTTTTTATCAGCACAATTTTTCCAAAAAAGACTGATCGACCATAATTCACTCATGGTCTGGATTCCATCCGAGATTGTTTTATTGGAAATGGATTGAAAACCCCAGACATACGATACTTTATAAGCACACTTGGAGCAATTCCCCGCAACCTTTCAAAAGTGATCAATAGCGAGCATGAGAGGGTACCAGATTTCCGAGAAATGTTAAGTCTTATGTTTAGGGGGTCTTAGGTTTAGTGACACCTATATATGATATACTAAACCTAAGACCCATAAACCTAAGAATAATGATATCATAGATAATGTTAATACAATTGAAACTAATGACACCATAGATAATATAAAAGATAATGTCGATACAATCGAAACTAATGACAATGAAACAATTGATGATTCTAAAAAACATTGTAATGTTTGTAATTTAGATATTTCTAAAAGTAATTTTTCGAAGCATAAAAATCTCAGGCGCATATAGAAAATGAAAGGGAGTTAGAAGAACATGAAAAGAAACTAGAAGAAATAAAAAGAAATAAGACGTGTCAATATGTTTGTAATTTAGATATTTCTAAAAGTAATTTTTCGAAGCATAAAAATCTCAGGCGCATATAGAAAATGAAAGGGAGTTAGAAGAACATGAAAAGAAACTAGAAGAAATAAAAAGAAATAAGACGTGTCAATATTGTAATAAGAAAAAACCTGTTGATGAAAATACTCATTATAAATCAAAATTACATCTAATTAATGTTTATAAAAATGTAAGTATGATACCATCGTTAAATAACCCAATGAAATATATCAAATATTTTGATCCTAAAACTAAACAATATTATATATTCTATAAGTTGTTATTTGAAAAATTATTAGCTTATGCAGAAGATAATCCTAAACAAATATATAAATTATTGTATTCGAGAAAAATTGATTTAAGTTATCTAACAAAAAATTTTGGATATCATTTTGATTTCTATTTTGATGAATACTTTGAAAAATTAAGAGAAGGTCAGATACATACTAATTATCATAGAATGATCGCTCAACTAAAATTAATAAATATACGTAAGCATTATTATGAATTAGATATAAACAAAGATGATTTTATAAACTTACTAGAAACAAAATTAGAATAATTATTGTAAAACTATTTATGATATTTATGTACTAGACGTACGAGTAAGAATCTAAGAATTCTTACTTTCTTACTCATACGTCTAGTACATACATATATAAATTAGTTTTTATGAAAATTAAAAATATAAATTATTGATTGAAGTAAAGAAATAGTTATAACATAATCTATTTTTTCTATTTTTATTCAGTGAAAACATAATTTATTCATTTATATATATTTCATTTAATAATTTAAATTTGTAATTATTATAAACTGTTTATATATCTATGTGCTAGACGTACGTAAGAATCTTGGTAAGAATCTTGGTAAGGATTCTTACGTACGTCTAGTACATAGATATATAAATAGTTTCAGAATAATTATTCTAAATATAAATTATATATTTGTACCCCTGTGTAAACATAATTTATAAACATAGTTTTAATTTATTCATTATTATATATTTCATTTAATAATTTATATTTATAATTTTTATAAAATAAGGTATTTATATATCTATGTACGAGAGGTACGAGTAAGAAACCAAGATTCTTACTTTCTTACTTTCTTGGTAAGAATCTTGGTTTCTTACTCGTACGTCTAATACTTAGATATATAAATAGTTATTTTAAAAAAGGGGGGTTTTAAGTATTAAGGTATCTAATACGTATCTAAAACATAAACGCTTAAAATACCTTATTTTATAAATTTATATTCATAGGGAAATTGAAGCCTCAGTAATAATTTTGAACATTTATTACTTTTTGATTTATTCATATATTCATCATGTAATTCAGTAGGTATTATTTGATTCTCTTCCAATGATTGTTGCATTGATTTTCTATCTTTATTGTAGAATAAAACTAAAAATCTAATATTCTCCCTAAAGTCCTTAACAATTGAATTATATTTTTTATTTAAAACCCATGTTGTTATCCCAAAATGTCTCCCAGAGAAAGCTCGATAACATAGTTTACTTTCTCTAACTTTTGAATCATGGAAATTTGCACAATCATCAATAATGAATAATGTATTTGATCCTTTATAAATATCAGTTGCTATTTTAATACAATTATCTTTCACTGTTTTTGGATTTAATATAACAAACTTTTTTATCTTAACTATATCTCTATTTTATGTTTTATTCATTTCATAGGTAGGGCAGAATAATATTATATTATCAAAATGATTCTTATAAATAGTTTCTAATAAATCTAATATGAAATGTGTTTTACCATAATTTGTTACTCCAGATACTAACATATTATGTGGTTCAAATATAAATAAATCTTCATTCATTTATTCTTTTAATTTTACTAGATAAAATCCATTCATTAAATTTATCATCATAGCTTTTATATTTCACCAAAGAATACTTTTTCCTTTAAGAGTTTTTGTTTTCAATACTTTTTCTATTTTGTATTCTATATAATCTGGATTTGGTACAAGTAATAATTCTTGTTCATGAAAATAACCTAATATTTCTTCATCTTTTAAATCTTCCAATTTATAAACAAATGGTTTAGTTAATATTATCTTTTTAATCTTAAATATTTCTTCAGTAAAATTAGGAGTATAACCTTTATAAAATGTTTTTCGATATTTAGATATTCTTACATGTTGTCCTATTTTAAATTTAGGTTCTCCAAAATCATGTGTAACAAACGCTCCATATAAATTATTCCAAACAACTTCTGAATTATCTTCTTTTCTAGCTTGTATAGGTTTCATATTATTATAACCTCAACAAATCATCTAACACATAGATATATTTATATGTTTCATTAGCAGTAAAATATTTCCACATTCTAGTTTTCAATGTTTTATTAAACCTTTCTATGATAGATGCATTTTTATCTGAGTGTGTTGAAAAATATTCTACATCGTTATCAGATGATAGTTTTTTTAAATGTTTATTATAAAATTCCTTACCTTCATCAAATCTTACCTGGAATAGCTTCTTTAAATATTAATTTAAAAGCATTTGTTACTTCTATACCAGTTTTATTTTTGATTGGAATACTCCATGCGTATCTACTGAATATATCTATAACACTTAATATCCAGAAATATCCATTATTGTATTCTTCTAAGTTCTTCATGTCAATCAAATCCGCTTGCCATTGTTGATCAATTTATGAAACCATAACTTTTCTCGTTAAATAATTTTTATCCATGTTCTTTTGGATTTGATATGTGGGTTGGTTTTGTAACCATAATCTTAGTTCACTATATTTTATATTTTCTTTATCAGATTTAATTTTATCCCATAATTCTGAAACACTAGAATATGATACTTCAATCTCTGGGTTATAATATAACTCTCTTAAATATTGTTCTTTTTTCATCTTATTTTAATCCATTAATAATAATTTAGATTTAGTTTCAATGACTTTATCATTTGATTTATTTTCTGGTGTAATAGGTTTATCATCACTGCTATCATTATCATCATATTTATACTTATATTTCTATATTACGCCAGAAAATATAATAACTGTTCCTAATCCAATTGTAATATATAATTATTATTACTTCCAGCATTAGAAAAATCAGATGAATTATCATTCGAATCAATAACAGATAATTTCTGTGATTCATTTATATCAGATGATTTCTTTTTCTTAGCTCTTTTTAATTCTGCAGATCTTTTACCTAATTCCCTTGCCCATTTAATTTGTTTCTCAGATCTAGGTTTCTTCTTAACATCATCACTCATTTATTTTAGTTAATTTTTGTTCTGATTCACTTTTATCTTTGTATTCTATAGGTTTGATATTAGAAAATGTTATTACGCCAGTAGTAATCAATGTCATTATTCCTTCTAATTGAAATGAAACGTATCCAACCCATTTCTGTAATTATGTCATTACTAAGTAGTCATTTTTTAAATCACTATATAATTTATTTTCATCATCAATTGGTATTACTCGGTTACATAATTTAGAGTAACATTTTACTATTCCATCACTTATAGAGTCATTTATTCTAGCTAATCTAGCTTCTTCGTATATTTTGAAATGTTTTATTACTTTATCTGGTTTCATATTATCTAATTCTTGAAAAGTTATAATTTTGCCAATAAACTCATTACATTTGCTGCTAGCAATTAGTAACTCAAGATGGTGCTTACATGTTAAATAGTATTCAAAATCAATATTAGTATTATTTTGAGCACAATTAGAAACAACTGTATCTTTATTATCTGTAATACCTAAATCCTCAATTGTCTTTTCAATATCGGTGTTATTTTTACTCGATTTCTTTGACATTTATATTAGAGAAAAAGCGAAAAAATATTATAAGTATTCTTCAAATGATACTAGCTAGTTAAAGTTAAAGAATTCTAGTATTGACTACTGATACTAGCTATTTGAAGTTAAAGAATTTTTATTCAAATCTATTCAAAATATAAAGTATTCTCCTTTTGAAAAGAAATAATAGATTTTGAATAAAAATATAATAGAATTCACTATCTATTTGAAGATATGTAATTTTTATTCAGTTCTTATCAAAATCTATTCAATCTAGCGTCAATTAGAATTGCAAAAGAAAATATTAAGAATATAATAGAATTCACTATATAGTTGAAGTTATTGTTTTTCAAAGACTTAGGATTCAATATCTCACTACTATTGTCTATCTATTAGGAGCGGTAACTATAACTGTCCAGATAAGTCATTTCGGATCCTTGATATCAAATCCTCAAACTGAAAATCAATTCAACGAAACACCGGGTGGAATTACTATTTCATAAACACATATATCTATTATGCAAATTGTAGCGATCGAAGATAGAACAATGGAGAACAATAGAAAAGCAGTCCTAGAAGACCGCTTTTCCCCAGTGCGCATGCGTCAATTATATAATTTATTCTGTAAACTACAACATTCAAACATAGAACTGTAAGCAATCAATACAGAACAGCCGTCACCATCAACAACGACCGAACGTTTAATGCATAACAATACAATATTAAAGCAGATTTACACAATCAAGATTACATTTTTGATATCTATATTACAAAGATCTTCAGCGTTATAATTTATAATTTCGTCCAGAATTCTTTAATTACTAAATCGATTTTAATCATTTCTTCAATTTCTGGCAAATAGTTGACAACTTCACTAAATGTTGGAATTTTTCATATTTTATCCATCTTCCTACTCTTCTCAATTTTCTTTCATAACCGGTGCTGATTTCTATATACTTTTTAACCCAAGCCCCCCAAGAAATCCCCTCAGTTTCTTTCTCGAACATTTCAAACCCTATATTCAAATAAATCCCGAAAATGATGTTGTCCCATAGGTGATTTGCTTTTCTTTTTAATATGGTCTTATAACTTATTTTTATTATATTAGTAATTTTATCAAATGAAATAACTTCACCACTTTGTATTTCTGGAAAGCTTAAATGTTCTGTTTCAATAATTAATTTAGATTTTAAAAACGTATTCAACTCTTCTCCACTCATTTTCTTAGTTTTCAATTTCTCAGAGTCCCGACAGCAATTCAGATTCCTTGAGTCCCAACAGCAATTCCAGGTTTGTTGTTGGTAATTGTGATAATTGTGGTTCGCGTGGTAATTGTTTATTACGAATTACATCACCCAGCATTTTCGCCATTTCTTTATGATAATCCAAATATTTTTGTAATTTTTTTAAAGTTTGTTTTTCAATAACTTGAGTTCCTTCCTCCATTTCTGTTGAATCCTGGGTTTCACTATCCATCCTTTCTGATTCCCCTGCTGATGGTTGACTTGGAATTTCTGGTCGATCTCTATTCCATTTTAATCTAAAAGATGTCGTGAAAATGAATTACTGTACTTAAATATGTTTAAAGTACCCCCTTTCCCTACTTCATAATAACTACAAAAACGGTACTTACATTTAGATTTAGAACGGTAAACTGTGTTTTGAGAGAGAATATCCAATACGTCCTATGTATGTGAATGTTGATTTCTAACTGCCAACGCGGCGCAGGTTCGACCAAACTGATTATTTCTGTACGTTCGCCTGGATGGTAACAGGTGTTTTTTTATGATGAAATTAATTAATTCCTTAAAATTGAAAACAATCAAGCGACAGATGTTTTTGTAATCAACTGTATACATACAGGGCTCAAATAGAGTTGTCGGTTTTCTAACCACTGATTAAAACCTCAGAATGCGGTTGATTCTGCGAGCTACTATTCCATAATTCAACAGATGTCTTTGCTTCATCTAATTGCTCCTAATATAACTGTAAATCTAGTCTGTTAGATTTAATTATATTTTCCTTCTTTTCAAGAGGCCTTAAATTTCTCCAATTCCAGATTAGCTTCATTTCATCATTGAACTGATATACAATCCATGATTTTAAGAATTCATCTGTACAACCCAATAAATTAGATAGTGTTGCTGAATGCGTTTGTTTGTTGAATAATTGTGTTAATCTAGACCGTAAACATTGTTTCATTTTGAAATTAAGATCTGTTTTATATCTTTCTCTCATATATTCTGTCATATAATCATTATAATGTTCTCTATTATCTGCCCGATATTGCTTAGTATATAGTTTAATACAAGTTTTGCAGCAATATTGAAAACCACCTTTGCTAATGTTACGCTTACTAAATTCTGTTATAGTTAATTTATCTAATTCACATTTAGAACATTTCTTGTAGTATATATTTATAACGCCAGTGTTATTTTGTAATATTGATAGTTTGTGATTGTTCTGGCTCCATTTTAATATCAAATTTTTTATTAAAATTGATTTCATATGTTATTCATTTATATATAAATATATATGAACATTTTAAGAGTAAATAGGAATAAGTTGTTCTAGATTAAAGGTTGAGGGGTCGAATTCATAAGAAATGAAAAATAAATTCGAGTGTGCGAGAATTTATTTTTCATTTTTTATAAATTCGACCTCTCGACCTTTGATCTAGAACAACTTATTCCTATTTACTGGCATTGTAATTGAGCATTACAGGGGCACTGAATCTGATTCCATGTATAAAATTGATCGTTCTGAATACTTTGAAGTGTGGTACTTGAAGTCAGGCGAATTTACGCATTGCCCACGTGGTAAATGGCTTGACAACCCGGAAATTTTAATATTCAACACCCCCCTCGGTAGGCAAATAAAGTAATGTAATTGATTGGGCCAATGCTAAAATGGGCCAGGTGTACAAAAGCAATGATAACAGACACCTACCTCTGTTACCTTTACTTAGTGGAGTTAGTGTGTTTGATCGATTAGATGACATTGAACGAGTTCTTTTTAAAATTTGCGGTGCTTTCATGATGGTTGAACGACTCGGGGAAGCGGTAAACAAACTTTAGCTTGAAAATGCAATCGAATAACATTCAAAATCAATCTATTTCCATTTAATACCCAACAGAAAAATTCGACAACAATGTATGTCTTAATAGAAATACCTAAATTCAGTCATATATATATATAGAGAGAAAAATCCTGTTTTAATATGGGTACTTTTTTCCAAGGAATCAGCTAAGTCAAGTCCATCCATGAAATAAATAAAATGTTGTTAGAGGAAAAATGTTGACTACCGCATTAGCGGCAAGTGCGGTAGGCTAAATCCGCCACTGATTAACAATAGTTTTCATATCTTTGGTTATTCAAAGTTTTCACGATTAAATGTATTCGAATTCAGTAATGTATATCAATTTGTGACTCTACGATGGGGAGTCGGCGTACTATTCCGCACCGCGGCGCTGCTACGCAACTCGGTTATTCACCGACCGCTACGTTTTCGGCATCGCTGCGTCGAATGTTTGAACTTATTTTACGTTAAATCATGGATTTAACCATCGAAAAACTTAAAGAGGAGCTCAGAGCTAGAGGGGCTAAGGTGTCTGGACCGAAGAAGGAGTTAGTTGAAAGGTATTTATCGACTTTTTAAGCGATTATCGTTGACAAAATGGTTATATTTTGCGCGGTTTTTCAATTTTGAATTTTTGCGTACGCGAGGCCGACCCCCGATCCGGCTTTGCCCGCCAATCTAACTTATCCATATTCAGACAGCAAATTCACGTTTATTACTCTTGAGAGTGAGTTTCGAATGGTTGGCCTATGAAATTGAGGTATCAAATTCGTCACCCGCCCGCATGGATCGTCAGGTCCCGCATGAACATTTTCATTATTTCATTATTTTTCATTTTTTATGTTCTAATTTGTTTGTTATTATGATCCAGAAAATGAACATAATGCTGAAAACATACATAAATCATTGACAAAATGTTTTTCAAATCAATATCTAAGATGTAGATTGCCATTAGAAGTTTAGATGGCAATGTTTGTGTGTTGATATTTAGGGATAATTTTCGGAATGTGACTGTCTTGTCAGTAAAGTTATTTTGACAGCTGAGCTACTACTATCGCCATCTATCGAACATAAATTTAAGCTTTATTCAGCTTATAGAGCTATTATCATTGGACTTCAAGCTTTTTGGTTTTGCATATTTTGTGACTCAAAATAATGAATAATGAAAAAAAAACCTCATAAACTTTTGATATTTGAGGTGACGGTAAACTGATTCCCTAATTCCGTAGGCCTAATTGTCAATCTGTGTTTGAAAACAGCCCTTATTCGTTATTGACAAAAGGTCCCGTTGAAAAAAAAAGAAATCTAACACCGTTAGGCCTAGGCCTAAGCATAACCCTCTCAGTCTTGTCCAGGTTAGCCTATGGGCCTACGTAGCGGCATTTTAAAATGCATGATTTCCATAGGCAATCAGGCAGGAGGCAATCAAAACCCTGGCAAGCCAGTATATTTGAAATAGTGAAATTCGTTTTTTTACACGCAGTCCGCTCCAAAAGATAGGCTACTTCTTTCTAATTTCCGGCCAGTAAAATAAAAACCTGCCAACCGGGTCGCTGAAAATTAGTTACGTTCTTGGTTTATAAAAAAGAACGACACCCACCCGAACGGTTCTTAAGAACAGTTCTTAAGAACCTAATTTGACAAAACGCTGTATGTTCGACACCCCATATTTTTCTTAATTCAACGTTTTAGTTTTTTCCACAGCCATCCTACAATATATGTCAGAGATGTTCACAAATGGTTAAAAATGTGTATATAATCATGTATTACCATGTGATAATGGTATCCTATGAAAATAATTTTGTTTTTCTAGAAAAAAATACATACTTCAGTTTGTCAAATTGTTTAAGTCGACGCGTTAGATGTCGTCCTGTAGTATGTTTAAGTAACTGCATTTTGTCATAAAAAATTTATGAGATGCCGCTTTCTGTAAAAGCAGCTATATAAAAATATACTAACAATATGCTTTAAGTTGAAATGAAATGATTTAATTTTAATTTTGAATAATTTCATTTGAACAATTCATCAATTAAAAAAAAGTATATAATTCTAATAATTTATGCAGTTATTATTTCGCCAATTGAAACCGTTTGAATTTTCACTGAAAAATGATTTCTAACAGTTTAGGCGGTAATTTCTCAAAACACGGTACATTTCAACAACCTTTTTATGTAATAGTCTGCATCAATTAAGTCGGCCGAATTTTCACTGACAAATAATGATTGCCAAAAACTCCTGCGATTTTCAGGCATGATTGGGCAGAGCTTGTCAATAATATCTTGCTTCTTACTTGAAGGGATACCTCTCGGCTATCTTCACATTTGCCAACAACGGCTCATTTGTATATTTGCCGCTGGATGTCTCATTTTCATACAAAATGAAATCAGCCGGTGACATGATTATACTTTTCCCACAATTGTCAATAATTTTGATAAAGTCGTCAAAGTCGTAAACGTTTTTCGGGATCTCATCCCAGTTTCGACTTTCGAATGAAAAATATCCGCACTCATGAAAGTATGGCCTTTTTCTAAGTATTTAATAGTTACTGATTCAACATTTGGGTTTACATTTGCCTCCCAACAGAGAGCCGTGTAGAGGGTCCAGTTTTCGTTTTGACCCCCACAGTTATCGCAGTAAAACTGGAAATGCTTTATATCTCTATGATCTCTAATGATCTCTAATTTTATAAAGGTGCTAGAGATATCTTCGTCATTACGAACACTCAAGCCCTCATGCCAATGGGCTTAATCTTTGCTTAATTTCTCCCTAGAGGTGCACAGGTTTCATTAAAAACTACTAATCGCCGAGTAAATATTGCAGTTTTTACCCCTGGTAGTCTGGGTAACATGATTACTTTTTCAAGATCTACTGAACATACTAGAGTGCCCCCATTGAAGGGTACATCCGCATCATTTCTATACATTTCACGGGCCAGGCATGGTGACAATGTAAAAATTCAAGAAATTTCACAAAATGGAGGATTTTCTCTCTCATTCAACTGGACTTAAGGAGTCTTTTTGCCAATCCATCTGATTGGTACAGAACTGGAAATATATCGGATATTCAGTTGTTGTCCGCGACTTTTGGCATTCTGTTAAAACATAAATGAGGTATGTATCCCAAAAAGTAAGCATAATATCCCAGAAAAACAGGTCTCATCCATTAATAAATAGACATTAGTCGTTTTGTTGGGTATATTTTAACATGGTTGAAAACCCATGCTCTCCTCCTATCATCTTCCTCCATATCCCAAAACAATTCATGGATAACAGCTCTTCTTGCTTCAGTAAACTTTTCGTTACACTTTTCACGGGTGCATTTGCACGTTTTCAAAAGTGGGAGTTCCGCCTTTAATTTAAGATTTTGATCTCTTTTGCTGAGGCGTTTTCGCTTTTTGGTACCAACAGTTTTGGCTGGTGGAGATTCATTGTCAGGTTCACCAGTAGCAGCTGCTGGGGGTTGAACTTCATTAGACTCACCGGCAACAGCGACACGTTGCACTTGCAAATCTCCAGCAGGCTCATTATTATCAACTCGGTTTTCTGGCTCGGAAATAGAAACTTTGATTTCGGGCTCACCAGCTTGGTTAGAATTGCCTATCTGTTCAGTAGGCCTTTTGGTATTTTCTGTCCATGGTTTTTTCTGTAACTCCGTGTACGTATTATTTCCTGGTGGCGAATAATTGACAATTGTTGTTGGTTCTAAGGCGCTGGTTTTGGGGCATCTATCACGCCTTCCTCTCTTAAAGCAATGAAAATCATTGAGAATGACAGCTGAGCCATCTTCCAAGTCCTGTAAAATAAGAGTGAAACCTATATAAAAAGCCCTACATAAATAGGCCGATTTAGTACACTTCAGTGTCAAATTATCAGTGTAAAACGGCTGTCATTTTATTTTGGTTTTTGAAACACATCTTACCTTGAAATGTATTGCTCTTGTAAATGAAAACCTAAAAAATCTTGCCTGTTCTAAAATGCTAGACCTCAAACCAAAAAATCCTTCAATTGCAACAATTAAAGCTGTTTGATTTTATAAAAAAACACTACTTTACTTTTACAAAATGAAGTATGTTGTCAGAAAAAATTGACAAAACGCAGTAAGTCACAAGCATACTTCATTTTGTCAAATTTTGGATACATACTTCAGTTTGTCAACTTTAATACCAATTGCTTAGGTAACATACTGCGCTTTGTCAATTTGTATCTCAAAAACTATAGGAGATATTGATTTTAGGTTTCCGCCATTGAAAAGAGCGGGTTAAGTTTACCCAGAATCCATAAAAAAGTCATTTTTTCAGTCTGAATTCGTTTGACAAAATACAGTTAATATATATGGTGTTGTGAGTGAATCTGGACACGGGTACTCAAGACCTGTCTGCCTTGGTCCTTCGTGTCAATCAACCAAGATAGTCAAGGCATGTCAATGTAACAAACTATCGGTTATAACGAACATATTTTCTGGTACCGTGTCGTGAAGTTTGCTTTAACGAGGTTCCACTGCATCATTTTTTATGCCTTTGTGTGCGACTTCAGTTTTTAACCCCCTCCAACACGTTCCCAAATGTTTTGATACTTTCTCAGTTTGTATCAAAAATATTGCCAATTTTTGGTCCTTAAGTCCTGAAAAATGATAAATTTACAGCGTAAAATCGTACAAACGTGTCACTTATACTTCTAAACACTTTATTTGCGGACCAGTTTATGAATTGAGCGTGGGCCATAGAGCGCTATAACCGCCTTATAACGACTTTCAATTATAATTACGTAAGCTATTCGTGAACAAAATGCGACCGGCGCACAATAGAAACTTCGCTCTATGTATTCTTTCATTACCGCCGACAAAGAGGGCCGATATTTTGCAAATTGGATTCGGGAGGTTTAAACCTCCAAAGGTCAAATCACTAAAATTGTGACCTTCGTGGAGATTATCTAAAAAGCCGATCGTAATCAATTTTAGCAGAACTTTTTACCTAAACGTCCAATGGTTTGAAAATGGCGTTCCTAAGTATTTGATGAAAGTTGAGAAATCATAAGATATTCACATAACCATGGACTCCTACATCGTTTTCGTGTCCCCGATAGAAAAAAAACCTTTGCATAACGAAGAAGTAAATATTCGAATCCGATTCATCTGTTTTGAATTGATTCTCATAAAATGGAAGCAAATTTCATTGATTCGTTCATTAATTGTACATTGTACAATCTGTTTCATTTGTTGACCGTAAATCGTTGACATTATATCAATTTCATTCAAATAACTTTGCGGCTTTATAACGGCTATTTTTACTGGTTCCGCGTGACGAGATAATTCTGATAAAAGTTATTATATTAATTTCTATATGTATGTACGTAATGATACTCTTTTCTGAATAAAAGATGCACGTTATTCGAATCCCCAACATTGTTCTCTATGTACGTTCTTCAAACTTGTTGAGATAAAACCAGAGTTGCGCATGTTCACATCCACTGGCATGTTATAGTAGTAATAGGGATAATAGGGGTTCAGGCCAAAGGTCGAGAGGTCGAGAAATTTTCCAAATATGAAAATAACAATAATTTCTAGTTGAATTAGTCGCGCACACTCCTAATTGAACTAGAAATTATTATTATTTTCACATTTGTAAAATTTCTCAACCTCTCAACCTTTAACCTGAACCCCTATTATCTCTATTACTCTTAAAATATTCATATACACGAATAAAATATAAATGAATAACATATATAAGTAATAGGAAAAGTAGGGTTTCAGATCAGAGGACGGAGGACGAGCCATTATAGATAGATATATAGATATATTTTAAACATATTTCAATATTTATATTTGTATGAGTTAGATTTTTAAACATTAAAAGTGTCAGTAAAGTGTGATTGAAATAATTCATATATATACATGAATAACATATAAATGAATAAAATATAAATGAATAAAATGTGTCAAATCAATTTTTAAAAAAATTTTATATTAAAATGGAAGCAAATAAGTACTACTGTTCAACATATAATATCAATATAGATAAATCTCAAAAATCAAGACACAATAAACCTAAAACACATTTAGAGAATAAATTGAAATTAGAATATGAAGATGATATATTAGAAACTAAATTAGATGAATTAAAGAATGAAAAAGAAACATACACATGTGATACATGTAATCAATCACTTAGTGATAAAAGATATTATAATGAACATTTAAAATCTAAAAGTCATATTAGAAATATGAATAATGATATTTTAGGTGAAGATTATTTTGATAATGACTGATAAGAAGCATAAGACAATTAAAAGAATAAGAAATAAAATATAGCTGCAAAGCAGCGATAACGGGTTTTCTGCACAGTCTTAGAATCCTGTTCAACGGTGGATTTCAACAAAGCATTTGATAAGGCTCAACATCAGCCATTACTGAACAGGCTATTAGGAAACAGTATCAATGATAGGTCCCCCAAATGGCACAGCAGTTATCTCTGAACGGAAACTTGTAACCGAAATCAACGGAACTTTTCATCTTGGAATGAGACGGTCTAACTAGTGGAGTCACGCAAGGTAGTATCCTAAGGCTGTTCGAATATCACGGATACCGGACACCGGACACCTAAATACCGGATACTCGAGATTGCGGAGTATATAGCGCATCGGGTCTAATGATCAGCGGTAAACGGCAGTTCGTGTGAGATCTAGTAGAAGAATAAAAGGCCTATATTATTTTCATAATACATCGGTTTATGCTTTTCAAGTACAGTAGCATACAAATGTTACCGGTTTAGACAATTCAATACCGATTTATTGCTTCCGAGTAATAACACGATTACATACGACAGACACGGTAACACACAGTGGACAGAAAATATTTTTTATCATTCTGCCAATTTGAACGGATTACCGAATAGACCGTTACCGTTTTGGGCAGAGCTACTGTACAATACAAAATATCTTTATCATTCAGTTTCACGAAGAAGGCCATTTTAATCAAGTTAAGCGTTATTGACGATCTATATTTTCATGATCTTTAGAATCAAATTTAACATCAGGGTAAATAGTCACTTCGAACTATGGTAGGAACCGGTATTCGACGAACTGATTTTTGAAGGTTATACTCAAACAATTGGTGTCCAGTGGTGTTGATTTTCGACGAC
The DNA here is from genome assembly GCF_964204645.1 of Tubulanus polymorphus. Taxonomy (NCBI): domain Eukaryota; kingdom Metazoa; phylum Nemertea; class Palaeonemertea; order Tubulaniformes; family Tubulanidae; genus Tubulanus; species Tubulanus polymorphus. The sequence continues at coordinate 15,090,248 of NC_134025.1, forward strand.
CGCCATGGACTCAATTTCATTTTTAGGGACATCGTGATTGAGAATGAAATGTAGACATATCGTCCAATAAATAGAATATACCGAATATTCTCCTCCATAAAATAAGAAAACGAATTTTTATTCTTTGTTTGTAAATACTTGTATTTCATTGGTGTTCAGCTCAACTATTCCATCGTAAATCAACAAAATGTACAGATCTTTAAAACAAACTTTATTAGAAGGAACTTTAGAACTGCCAGACTCGCTTATGGCCTTCCAACTTGAGATATAGGGCCTAGCAGCACTCAGTCCTATTAATGAAAGGATTTTACAGAAAAACCAAAAAGGGCCACCAATACATATCCATCACCGGTGAAGTAAGATAATAAAAAATGAATATAACGTTTAACTTCACCTAACTAAAGAAAAACAGTATTCAGAAAGAAATATGTATAATATTGAGATCGATGATGACACTAAAAACGTGAAAGCAGGCTGTATATTAAGACAAATAAGTTGGGTAGCCGCTGTAACAATTTGACATAAATGAATTGTGTGTCGCGGCAGTACTACTTACAACAGCACGGAAACGAATCCTTAGACCCGACGCGCTATATACTCCGCAATCTCGAGTATCCGGTATCCGGTATTTAGGTGTCCGGTATCCGGTATCCGTGATATTCGAACAGCCGTATCCTAAGTCGTCTTCTGTTTAATGTCCTGACAAATGACATACACAGTAATCCAAAATATACCAGACTGAGTAAATTTCCAAAACAACCTTAACACACTGTTCGACCAAAAACTTAATGTTCCGATAAAACCAAAATAATGAATTGTCGCGGGCGATAAAACCACAATAATGAATTGTCGCGGGCGTTAAAACCAAAATATTGAATTGTTGCGGGCGATAAAACCAAAATAATGAATTGTCGCGGACGACAAAAACAAACTATTGAATTGTTGCGTGCGACAAAACCAAAATAATGAATTGTCGCGGGCGACAAAACCAAACTAGGGGTCCAGGGACACCATGCTCACTTGGGCAGTGGTTTCAAATGCTCAACAATCTAACAATTTCAATACATAACGCCCTCTAGTGACCATATACAAAAACCAATGACCTTGAAACCCACCACAATTAAAGAACATGTGAGCAGCTATGATTTTGTAATTGATTGTGATAACAAAATATGCCTCGTTACCAATTTAATATGGAAATACTAAGTTATTCTACTATTCAACGCCCCCTGGTGACCATATGCAAAACCCAATGACCTTAAAACTCACCACAATCGTAGTACATGTCATGAAATACAACTTTGCAATTGATCATAGTAACAAAATATGCCTAGGTACCAATCTAATAAGGAAATACTAAGCCATTCTACTATTCAGCGCCCCCTGGTGACTATATGGAATAACTAATGTCCTTAAAAACTCACCACAATCATAGACGATGTCATGAACTACAACTTTGCAATGGATCATGGTAACAAACTATGCCTAGGTACCAATCTAATAAGGAAAAACTAAGCTTTTCTACTATTCAACGCCCCCTGGTGACTATATGGAATAACTAATGTCCTTAAAAACTCACCACAATCATAGACGATGTCATGAACTACAACTTTGCCATTGATCATGGTAACAAAATATGCCTTGGTACAAATATAATATAGCGATACTAAGTTATTGTATTATTCAACGCCCCCTGATGGACACATACAAAAACCAATGACCTTGAAGCTCACCAAAATCATGGAACACGTTATGGGCTACAACTTTCCAATTGAATATAGTAACACAATATGCTTAGGTATCAATTAATTGTGGAAAAACTTTTTCCCACCTACGAATGAGTACTGATGACACCATGATGGCCGCCAATTGCGTCATAATTGGCTGATCAAAAATACCTGTTCCAGGTATAAAACATCCCTCTCTAAAGAATATCCATCAGCAATTGCAATGAGAAATGGCAAACCAGAAGGAATCTACAGGACCTAGAATTCAGGCCAAAATTGACATTTTTGGGCACTAAAAAGGTCATAGGACGGCCATCTTGAGTCAGATCGACCCAATTTTCTTATGCTGATGGGCCTTTGGTAGATTCAAATATAAACGAAAGATCAAGGTAATTGATCAAAGTGTCTTCAAAATTTTCTTTGGGCGACAAAACCAAAATAATGAATTGTCGCGGGCAATAAAACCAAAATAATGAATTGTCTCATGCAACAAAACCAAAATAATGAATTGTCGCGGGCAATAAAACCAAAATAATGAATTATCGCGGGCGATAAAACCAAAATATTGAATTGTCGCGGGCGATAAAACCAAAATATAAAACCAAAATAATGAATTGTCGCGGGCGTCAAAACCAAAAGAAGAATTGTCGCGGGCGACAAAACCAAAATAATGAATTGTCGCTGGAGATAAAACCAAAGTAATGAATTCTCGTGGGCGATAAAACCAAAATATTGAATTGTCGCGAGCGACAAAACCAAACTAATGAATTGTCGCGGGCGTCAAAACCAAAGAAAGAATTGTGGGGGCAACAAAACCAAAATAATGAATTGTCGGGCGACAAAACCAAAATGGTGAATTGTCCAGGCGACAAAACCAAAATGGTGAATTGTCGCGGGCGACAAAACCGAAATAATGAATTGTCGCGGGCGATAAAACCAAAATGATGAATTGTTTCGGGCGATAAAACCAAAATATTGAATTGTCGCGGGCGACAAAAACAAAACATTGAATTGTCGCGGGCGACAAAACCAAACTATTGAATTGTCGCGGGCGACAAAACCAAAAAAAGAATTGTCGCGGGCGACAAAACCAAAATGGTGAATTGTCGCGGGCAACAAAACCAAAAAAAAATTGTCGCGGACGACAAAAACAAAATATTAAAAAAAAATAATGAATTGTCTCGGGCGACAAAACCAAAAAGAAGAATTGTCGCGGGCGACAAAACCAAAATAATGAATTGTCGCTGGAGATAAAACCAAAGTAATGAATTGTCGCGGGTGATAAAACCAAAATATTGAATTGTCGCGGGCGACAAAACCAAACTAATGAATTGTCGCGGGCGACAAAACCAAAAAAAGAATTGTCGGGGCGACAAAACCAAAATAATGAATTGTTGCGGGCGATAAAACCAAAATAATGAATTGTCGCGGGCGACAAAACCAAAATGGTGAATTGTCGCGGGCGACAAAACCAAAAAAATGAATTGTCGCGGGCGATAAAACCGTAATAATCAATTGTCGCGGGCGATAAAACCAAAATAATGAATTATCGCGGGCGACAAAACCAAAATAATGAATTATCACGGGCCATAAAACCAAAATATTGAATTGTCGCGGGTGACAAAACCAAAAGAAATTGTCGCGGGCGACAAAAACAAAATATAAAACCAAAATAATGAATTGTCGCGGGCGATAAAACCAAAATAATGAATTATCGCGGGCGACAAAACCAAAATAATGAATTATCGCGGGCGATAAAACCAAAATATTGAATTGTCACGGGCGGCAAAACCAAAAAAAATTGTCGCGGGCGACAAAAACAAAATATAAAACCAAAATAATGAATTGTCGCGGGCGACAAAACTAAAAAGAAGGATTGTCGCGGGCGACAAAACCAAAATAATGAATTGTCGCTGGCGATAAAACCAAAGTAATGAATTGTCGTGGGCGATAAAACCAAAATATTGAATTTTTCGCGGGCGACAAAACCAAAATATTGAATTGTCGCAGGCGACAAAATCAAAATCAAAATCATTGTTTTCACAAAACCAAAAAAAAAAAATTGTTGCGGGCGACAAAACCAAAGAAAAATTGTCGCGGGCGACAAAAACAAAATATAAAACCAAAATAATGAATTGTCGCGGGCGACAAAACTAAAAAGAAGGATTGTCGCGGGCGACAAAACCAAAATAATGAATTGTCGCTGGCGATAAAAGCAAAGTAATGAATTGTCGTGGGCGATAAAACCAAAATATTGAATTTTTCGCGGGCGACAAAACCAAAATATTGAATTGTCGCGGGCGACAAAATCAAAATCATTGTTTTCTTGCGTTATTTTATTTTTTGTCGTTTTGTCGTAATGTCGCCCTCGTTTGCATATTCGTGTTTTTTATCGTATCAGCCACCATACTTAAGCCTTAAGGTCGCGTAAAACTCGATAAACACTTCAAGCGACACAGCGAACGATCTCCTTTCCTCCACAGCGAACGCTTACTCCGAATGTCAAGTGTGAGTCCAGCCTACGGATAGGAGTGTGTTGTATACTTGTATTTAGTAAATACCTTGTGGATTTGACAATGATCGGTATGTACTGTAGGAAATATAGAGTATTGATGGTATTGATATAGAGGTTGAAGCCCGCGGCCGAATAAAGTAATATATTTCTTTATTTTGATACCTCGTCGACATAACAGCTTTTCTCCGTTATATCTCTTGTTTAGTTTAGGCCTACGACTCCCCGGTACACTTATGATTTATCATAGTAAATACACGGTTAATTTGGTAAAGAAAAATAGGTATTGCTAAACTAACTGCTTGACGCCCGCAGCCAAATCACTGGTAGTTATAAATTAATTTGTACTCGATTTGATTCTCATGATGGGGAGAAACTCGCAGCTGATCCCCGGAACGACGATAGTAATAGGGAATATCTTGTTTCAGGCCAAAGGTCGAACGGTCGAGTTCATTAAAAAACAAAACATTAAAATTAATTTAAAACTATAATATATTTTCATAACCGTGTGCATTTTATATTAAAACTAAATATTTATTCTAAGATATCAATAACCTAAAAAGCATATTGTATTAAATCAATTGGTCGCTCCACTTCGCTACCGCTCCGCTCCGCGACCAATTGATTTATTTACAATACACAAATTCATATAATCAAATATATTTAAATAATAATAATTATTCTATTATTCAACTGAAATACACACGGTTATGAAAACATATTATAGTTTTAAATTACTTTTAATATATGTTTCTAATGAACTCGACCATTCAACCTTTAACCTGAAACAAGATATTCCCTATTACTCTTAAAATATTCATATAAATGAATAACATTTAAATCATTGAACTTCTAATATCAATTTTAATAAAAAATTTAGTATTAAAATGGAAGCAAATAAGTACTACTGTCCAACATGTAATATCAATATAGATAAATCCCAAAATGCAAGACACAATAAAACTAAAACACATTTAGAGAATAAATTGAAACTAGAATATTTACAGTTATATTCAGAACAGTTAACAAAAGCAAAGAAATTTATTGAATTATGGAATAATGATCCAAATAATGAACAATACGTTGAGGATCCGATGTTTATACTAGAACATGATTCTATTTGAGCCTATATACATTCAATGTACAGAGCTATGGAATAAATCTATAAATTCACAGCTGTTACAGCTGTTACTATGACGCCGAGACTTATGACTCATTATTACAAACGTGCAGAGAGAGAACACTCTAGAACCGGAACCAGATGACGTGGCAAGAAATGAATATACGCTGTAATATTGTGCTCAGGATATTCTATCTTTCGAAACGAAATTAGGAGTTTATAGTTTACAATTATAAATCTAAATGTAAGTACTGTTTGTTGTAGTTATTAAGGCTATTAAATATGAAACTTTTAGATATATTTAAGTGTATTTAGTATATCTTTTAGATGGCTAGAGTTGCCGCTAATATCTTTTAGATCAATAAAACGCCATACACATCAAGAAGTGATAGAGAAACTGAAGATACTCTTTCTGACTGAGGAATCAACAACAATGGATATCAAACCAATAGAATCACCAAAAGATCGAAGAAGAAATATAATAATTTCAAAAACATTAAGACTCCAATGATTAAGTTTAACATTTGTTGATATAGTTAAATATTTACCAGCAATTGAAAAAATGTTTGTAATTATAAATTGTATTTATAGAAATCAAATGATGTATTGGAAGAAATGACTGAACATATTTGTATAATATATTGTGTAAATCTGTTTGGTGAATTTTTATGTTCAGTCGTTTCAATAATAAATATATAATTATGATTAACGCATGCGCATTAAGCAAAAGCGCGCATGAATGCGCGGTTTTACCTAGTGCGAACACGTTTTGATATTTTATATCGGTCGTTTCTATTTTACAGAATTTACAGAATGAATATATAATTATGATAAACGCATGCGCATTGATCCAAACCGGGCCTGAATGCGCGGTTTTGCCCAGTGGTATTATTTAGATATCAAGGAATCGAAACACTTTATCAAAAGCAGCGAGGAATGAAAAAGGATGACGTTGGTTGAAGAAATGGAAGAGGATTCTAAAATATTAACCAATTTAATAAAAAATACGTATAATAAATGGAACCAGAACAACCACAAATTATCAATATTACAAATAACACTGGTGTTATAAATATATATTACAAGAAGTGTTCTAAGTGTGAATTAGATAAATCATTAACAGAATTTAGTAAGCGTAAGATTAGCAAAGATGGTTTTCAATATTGTTGTAAAACTTGTACTAAACTATATACCAAACAATATCGAGAAGATAATATAGAACATTATAATTATTATATGGCAGAATATATGAGAGAAAGATATCAAACAGATCTTAATTTTAGATTGAAACAATGTTTAAGATCTAGATTAACACAATTATTCAACAAAGAAACACATTCAGAAACGCTATCTAATCTATTGGGTTGTTCAGATGAATTTCTCAAATCATGGATTATATTTCAATTCGATGATAAAATGAATATAGATAATTATGGGGATTATTACCATATTGATCACGTGTTACCAATATCTAAATTTAACATGAATGATGAATACAATAAAAAACTTATTTGGAATTGGAAGAATTTAAGACCTTTAGAAAAGAAAGAAAATCAAATCAAATCTGATAAACTAGATTTTCAGTTATATTTGGATCAATTAGATAAAGCAAAGACATTCATTGATCAATGGAACAATATTCCAAATAATGAACAATACGTTGAGGAATTTGATATCAAGGATCCGAAATGACTTATCTGGACAGTTATAGTTACTGCTCCTAATAGATAAACAAAAGTAGTGAGATAATCTAAATCCTAATTTAAATAAAAAGTATTTAAAAAACAATAACTTCAACTAGCTAGTGAATTCTATTATATTTTGAATACTTTCTTTTTAAAAAGAGAATACTTTATATTTTGAATAGATCCGAATAGAAATTCTTTAAATTCAAATAGCTAGTATCAGTAGTCAATACTAGAGTTCTTTAACTTTAACTATCTAGTATCATTTGAAGAATACTTATAATATTTTTTTTGCTTTTTTTCTCTAATATAAATGTCAAAGAAATCTAATAAGAATAGTATTGATATTGAAAAGACATTAGATGATTTAGGTATAAGTGATAATAAAGATACAGTTGTTTCTAATTCTATTCAAGTTAATAACAATATAGATTATGAATACTATTTATATTGTAAGCATCATCTAGAACTATTGATTGCCAGTGGAAAATCTAAGGATTTCTTGGGAAAAATAATAACTTTTCAAGAATTAGATGCTATGAAACCCGATAAAGTAATAAAATATTTTAAGATTTATGAAGAGTCAAGATTAGCTAGAATAAATGATTCTATTTCAAATGGTATTGTCAAATGTTATTCTAAGTTATGTAACCGGTTAATACCAATTGATGATGAAAATAAATTATATAATGATTTGAAAAATGACTACTTAGTTATGACTGAATTACAAAAATGGGTGGGATATGCTTCATTTCAATTAGGATCGGTTATGACATTAATTTCTACTGGTGTCATAACATTTTCGAATATCAAGCCTATGGAATATAAATCAGGTAAGAATGAAACAGATGTACTACAACCAAACGTCGAAACAGAAAATGAATCAGAACAAAAATTAACTAAAATAAATGAGTGATGGAGTTAAGAAAAAGGCTAGATCCGAGAAACAAATTAAATGGGCAAGAGAATTAGGTAAAAGATCTTCAGAATTAAAAAAAGCTAAGAAAAAGAAATTAACTGATATAAATGAATCACAGACTTTATCTGATATTAATTCAAATAATAATCCATCTAATTCTTCTAATGCTGGAAGTAATAATTACTTATATATTACAATTGGATTAGTAACAGTTATTATATTATCCGGTGTAATATATAAATCAAAATTCAAATCTGATGATAACAATAATGATTCCAATGACAATAAACCTATCATACCAGAAAATAAGTCAAATCATAAAGCCATTGAAACTAAATCTAAATTATTATTAATGGATTAAAATAAGATGAAAAAAGAACAATATTTAAGAGATTTATATTATAACCCAGAAAGTGAAGTATCATATTCTAACGTTTCAGAATTATGGAATAAAATTAAATCTGATAATAGTGATATAAAATATAGTGAATTAAAATCATGGTTACAAAACCAACCAACATATCAAATCCACAAGAAAATGGATAAAACTTATTTAACAAGAAAAGTTATGGTTTCATATATCGATCAACAATGGCAAGCAGATTTAATTGACATGAAGAACGTAGAAGAATACAACTAAGGATATTTCTGGATACTGAATGTTATAGACATATTCAGTAGATACGCATGGTCAATTCCAATCAAAAATAAAACTGGAAAGTAACAAATGCTTCTAAATCTATATTTAAAGAAGCTATTCCAGATAAGATACAATTTGATGAAGGTAAGGAATTCTATAACAAACATTTTAAAAAACTATTATCTGATAACGATGTAGATTATTTTTCAACACACTCAGATAAAAAAGCATCTATTATAGAAAGGTTTAATAAAACATTGAAAACTAGAATGTGGAAATATTTTACTGCTAATGAAACATATAAATATATCGATGTGTTAGATGATTTAGTGAAAGGTTATAATAATTCTAAACATAGTTCTATAAATATGAAACCTATACAAGCTAGAAAAGAAGATAATTCGGAAATAGTTTGGAATAATTTATATGGTGCGTTTGTTACACATGATTTCGGTGAACCTAGATTCAAAATTGGACAACACGTTAGAATATCTAAATATAGAAAAACATTTTATAAAGGTTATACCCCTAATTTTACTGAAGAAATATTTAAAATTAAAAAGATAATATTAACTAAACCTTTTGTTTATAAATTAGAAGATCTAAAAGATGAAGAAATATTAGGTTATTTCTATGAACAAGAATTATCACTTGTACCAAATCCAGATGAAATAGAATATAAAATAGAAAAAGTATTGAAAACAAAAACTCTTAAAGGAAAAAAGTATTCTTTGGTGAAATATAAAGGATACGATGATAAATTTAATGAATGGATTCTATCTAGTAAAATCAAAAGAATAAATGAATAAAGATTTATTTATATTTGAACCGCATAATATGTTAGTTACTGGAGTAACCAATTGTGGTAAAACACATTTCATATTAGATTTGTTAGAAACTATTTATAAAAATCATTTTGATAATATAATATTATTCTGTCCTACTTATGAAATGAATAAAACATATAATAGAGATATAGTTAAGATAAAAAAGTTTATTATATTAAATCCTAAAACAGTAAAAGAAAATTTAGATAATTGTATTAAAATAGCAATTGATACTTATAAAGGATCAAATACATTATTCATTATAGATGATTGTGCAAATTCACATGATTCAAAAGTTAGAGAAAGTGAGTTATGTTATCTAGCTTTCTCTGGGAGACATTTTGGGATAACAACATGCATGGTTTTAAATCAAAAATATAATTCAATTGTTAAAGACTTTAGGGAGAATATAAGATTTCTTGTTTTATTCTACAATAAAGATAGAAAATCTATGCAACAATCATTGGAAGAAAATCAAATTACACCTACTGAATTACATGATGAATATATGAATAAATTAAAGAATAATAAAGGTTCAAAATTATTACTGAGATTACAATTTCCCTATGAATATAAATTTATAAAATAACTATTTATATATCTATCTATCAAATACGTATTGAATACGTATTAAATACGTATTAATGTATTCAATACTTAAAACCCCTTTTTTAAAATAAATATTATTCATATAATTTTCAACCAATTTATTTTTATTTTTTTCACTATATAAATGAATATAACTGTTGGACCGAGTATATGTTTTGGGTTTGATTTTAAACATGGTAAAGAAATGAGAATTAAACTAAATGTTGTAATTACTGATATAAAAAGTAAATCATTTAACAATGCGTCAATGATTGATAAAGAAAATTATAATATAGAAAAAGTAATTGATTTAATTAAATCACCTTTAGAATATTATGAATTAAATGAAGATGGAATTATTGATGATATTAAAAACATATTATCCAAAATATATGATAATCATAAAAGTAGTAATGAAATAAATGTTGAATTAATCATCACTAAGATAACTAAATATTTTGATGATAGTAATTTTTTTGATAAATAAATGAGTGATAATAAGTGGATAATAACTGGATTATATAATGGCGCATTACTATCAGTTGGAACTGTTGGTTATTCAATGGTATTAAAAAAAGTATTTAAAATGGGAAGTGTTAATGTTGATAGATTTGATATAAATGATATTTTAAAATTAACATTAGCAGTTACTTTATCTAATTTAACTATTGATTATTTAGAAAAACAAAAATATATTCCTCCCATATAAATGCATAATTTTTTTGCTAAATAAATGGCTTCTGCAATTATAACTATTATAGGATCGGCAATTGTTAACGCTTTGGCATTTACTGGTGGTGGATATTTATTTAAACATATTGGTAAAAATAGTTCATTAGGAGAACAAAGAAGACATAACTTAGCATTAGAGAAATATAATAAAGCTGCAGAAGAATATAGAGAAAAACGACAAAACTATATGGATTACATAAATAAAGAATTATATGATCAGAAGATTTCACATAGAGATTTTCAAACAGTTGATGATGCAATGAGTTTATATAACGCGGTAACCAATAAAGAAAAATTACATCTATACAAACCTAAATTATCAGATTATTATACCCCGAGTAAAGAACAGCAGAAATATGAAATAATATGGATTTTAGGTGGAACTGTTATTGTTATATTTGTTGCTTATAAGTTTACTAATTAGTAATTTTTTTTTGTTAAATAAATGGAAGATAAAGTTGATAATATTGATATCATTCCTCATGATATAAATAAAACTAAATTAAAAACATATTTAGAAAAACAAATATTAGAATTTGAAAGTGACTTAAAAGTTAAAAAGAAAAAATATTTAAAAAGTAAAATTATATATTATTTGATTATTAGTGGTTCGGTTACAATTAGTTCTGTAATAACATTTCTAGCAATATTCAGTCCATTAACACCTTTAGCTATATCAATTGGTGTGTTAGGATTAAGTTCAAGTGTTTTAACCGGTATAAGTTCAAAATTAAATATAAAAAGTAATAAAGAAAAAATTAAAACTAATATAAAAGAAATTAATAAATTAAAGAACACACTAGATTATATCATGAGTTTAAATGGTCATATAACAGTTGAAGAACAAGATAAATTATTAAAAGAATTAATAAATTATTAATTTTTTAATTATATAAATGCCAGATAGTTTTCCAAAAGCTTTCCAATATAATAAATCAATTAAATATAATATTCCAGCAATAGATTTTAATAAAGATATTACATATAGAAATATAGTTTAAGATTCATCAACTAATTTAGAAATTTATGTTACTGAAACTAATAATTTTAATGCAAAGATGGAAAATATATTTCATGTATATTTAATTAATTTTAAAAAATTGAAAGATGAAAAACAATGGTTATTAAAATCTAACATGAAGTATTGGCAGAATCAATTAAATTTTGCTGTTTATTGTGCAACAACAGGATGTGGAATTAGTTGGAATGATCATTTGAATAATTCTAAATATAAATTAATTCAAAGTTTATTTAGATTTCATACATACTTTCAAATCAGAATAATATTAAATGAATTAGAGTGCGCTTTACCAGGATCAAGATATTTTAAAGAATTAGATAATAATATTAATTTATCTAAGTTTTATAAAATTTGCAATTAATTGAATTTGATATAGATATAAATAATTCTGATTTTAGAACAAAAATTGGAACAATCAGATCACTTCCTTGCCCTAAAAAGATTGCAGAATATTGTGCACTTCCCATACCATCTAATAGTTTTTATAATATCTATAATAATAAATTAGGTTATGGTAAAATAGAAACTAAGGATTTAGAAACATTAAATTTCAATAAATTACCGAAATTTTATGATCATTTAAAACAAGAAAACAATAATGGTTGGGTTTATTTTATTTTAGAAAATAGTGAAGGTTTTACTAAATCAGGTATAGAAAGAATAAATCAATCTATTAGAACTTATTTGATTTGTATTCTAGGATCACAAGTTGAAACAAGATCACCGATAATTGGAAATTTAAATACATCATTCGATACACAAAAACAATTCAAAGTATTATTTGAAGATTCCATACATAATGATAAAAATAGATCGATACCAGAAAACATTATAAGATATCAAAATTATTTAGATAAATCTCATGTAAGGCTTAATTATTGTATAGGCCCTAATCTATTAATTATTTCTAATGATTTAGTATTAAAGATGGGAAACATAATTGGTTATAATAATCTAATTAAAACTGCAACAATAAATAATTCATTTGGATTGAATGATATAAATAAAAAGATTATTACTGCTCCAAAATTAATGGAAGGCGAAAAAAATAAAAAACACATTCAATCAACTGAAACTAAAACTAATAATATTAAATTAAATAATGATTCTAAAATAAAAGATTATAATACATCAGAAGATATAAAAACTGATATTATTCAACATGATATAATTAAACTAAATAATAATAATAAATCCCATGAAAATACTAAATTAGCTATAACTTGTATAGGAATTGTAATCGGAGGAATATTATATTTTGAATTTTAATTTTTTTATTATGTAAATGGATGTAGAAGGTGGAGAAGATTATGAAATGGGAGAAATGGGAAATAATAATGAGGGATATATTGATGATGATTATAATGATGCAGGTGCTTATCTTAATGAAACTAATATTGATAATGATTATGAATCAGCATATAATTCTAATTTAGCAGATAGTGGTTCTAAAGTCCCATCAACAGAAGAAAATGATAGAAGAATTAGATCGAGAATACCTACTGAAAATTTAGACCCCAGGTTAGAAAGAGAATATATTGAAGATAATGAATATATTCATAAATTCAAACCTGCATTTGAAAGATCTGGGTATAATATAAATGATAAAGTCGCCAGATTTTTAGTAAAAAAATTAAAACTTTTTAAAGGTAAATATTATTATCGTTTGGATGGTGATTATTATATTGATATCGCTGATCAAAGAACAAAACTAAATAGAATATTAGCGGAATCAACTTTGAGAAAATTAGAAACATTTAGAATTAAGAGAATAAGTAATAGTAATGAAATAACTGATGTTACACAAGAAGAAATAGATGATAATATAACAGAATTTAGTGAAGGAATTGATGACTTATTTGAAACAATCAATAATAATTTAGAACCAGAAACTAGTAGACCTAATTCAAGAGAAGTTCAAACTGAAAAAATTTTACCGAAGGGATTACTTGATGCAACAGATTAAGAATTAGAAGATTTAGATATATTTTCTGGTAAAGCAATAAGAGAAATTGAAAGTATAAGACATGCATCTGATAAAATTGCACATGATAAAAGTATAAGAGATTTTAAGATTAGAACTTTAGAAAAAGAATTAACTGATAAAAATAAAGAAATAGAACAACTAAAATTAGATAGAGATAATAAAGTTATTGAAGAAATCGAATTTAAAAAAAGAAATGCATATTTAGAAAAAGAAAAAGATGATTTAGAATATAACATAGAATTACAAAAAGAAGAAATTAAATTATTATTAAAATCATATGATTATAATATTAATAGATTAAAAGATGTTTTTAAAAGATATCTAATAAAACCAGATTCTAGAATATCATTGAAAGATAGAATAAAATTGTTATTTAAATTAGAAGGAATAACAATTCTTTCAATTCTAACAGCTGTAACTATGTTATTTACAACAATTGGTTTAGCTATATCAAATGCTTTAAAATCTTCTCCTACTCCCACTCCCAATAAACCAGATAAACCTCCAGGTAATAATTCTATACAAGATAAAGTTAAAGATGGTTTAAAGAAATTAGCAAAATATTTATGGGAACTATCTAAAAAATCTGCTGCAGCATTGCCAGGAGTTATTGCATCAATTGTTGGTTTTATATTGAAATCTGCAGGAAACATTATTAACGTTGCTGCTGAACATATTATTTTATTTTTAATTACAGTTGTAAGTGCTATTATTTTTGGGTTAGTAAATATGATATCAAAAGATATCAAGTAAACATGATATCAAAAAATATAAAGTAACCATGATTAAAAATAAATAATTAATTTTTTTGTTAAATAAATGAGTGGGAGTTATATAAGTCCTTCTAAGATTTCTAGAATATCTAATGCTATTAAAGCAGAAAGATCACATCATATAATTACTCATAACCCTTCTAATATTAATCCCGATGAAACTTTATATGTTAGAATTCCGAGATTAACACTTAAATACTTTTTATGTTCCAAATAGTATTTATTTATCAGCTGATATAAAAGTAATCGGTAATAATAATAATAATTATGTTGTTGATAATGTTGGAAGATATTTGATTAAAAAGTTAACAATAAAGATTGGTCCGGAAACAGTTTTCTCATTAGATGATTATAATTTATTTATGCATTATAAAGATTTATGGTTAATGTGAAGTCAATGTATATGTTATATGTAAAGTTATTTGTTTGTATAAAGTGTAACGGTAGTTGGTCGTTCTTTTGTTCGTTCTCTTGTCAGTATTCCAGTATTCGGTAGTATTGTGTTGTATTGTTGTTGTTGTCTGGTATTGTTATTTTCCCGCCTCAAAGTTTATTGGCATATCCGTTTCCGGGTTACTCCCGCATTTTGTGTAATATTTTTGGCACTTGGTCGTTCGAGCTCCTCGGAGTATCAGTGCTTGTCTGTGTGCTTGCTATATTGGAATCTCCCTCAGTCGTCATGTAAGTTTTGTGCAAATTTATATTAATTAATTATTGTAACTGTTTACAACATTTCCTACCCTTATAATATTTGTTTTTGTAGAAACGTGTAATATTCGTCGTTTGTTTTTTGTCGTCGTAATTTGAAAATAAACGCATCAATGAGAAGTATCGACTGACTTCGTTTGTCATTTGCAACACTGTTTATGACGAGGGAGATGGCATCACTTGACGAGAAGGTTAAATCGAGAGCGGGTTTCAAGGCCAACGTCACAAAAAGAAGCAACATCCTTCGGAAGGCGTTAAAAGAAGGGCTACCGTATGATGATGTAAAGAAATTAATCGACGACGTTACACAATCGTGGGAAAAGTTCGAAAACGCGCACGACGCCGTTCATTGTCTGTATATCGAAGATGATGACATTGAAAATTCATATATGTATTTCGATCGGGAAGAGAAAAAGTATCGCGAGTTGCTAGAAAAGGCAACCAAAGTTCAAAGTCCTGTGGTTTCGGATTCCGTAGCTGCGTCAACAGGCAATAGTGATAGTGATCTTGCTGCGATGGTAAAAAGTCTAAAACGAATGGCTTTACCACAACAAGAACTGCCAATTTTCGGCGGTGATCCTATTGAATATTGCTATTTCGTAAAAGCTTTTGAAAATATAATCGAAAGAAAAACCGATTGCAGTAGCCAAAGGCTGTATTATCTAATGCAATATACGCGCGGTGAGGTGAAAGAGTTAGTGCGAAGCTGCATGGAGCAACCACCAGACATCGGGTACTCAGAGGCGAAGCGTTTGTTGAAAGAACACTACGGTAACAATTATATAATTGCATCAGTACTTGTTGATAATTTAATTGAAGGCCCGGTGATAAAATCAGAAGATGGTCAAGCTCTCCATAATTACTCTATGAAACTTATAAGTTGTAAGAATACTTTGGGTGAAATAGGCTACTTAAGTAAGGTTGAAAACCCAGATAATCTGCGCCGAATTATAGCTAGACTCCCTTATGATTTGCGTAAAAAATGGCGTGTCAAAGCAGATTATATCACTACGTTTAATGATCGCGAAATTCGACTTGACGATATTTCTAATTTTGTTCAATCGGAAGCTAGAGTGTTAAATCATCCGGTTTTCGGTAAGCTTTCCGATGGTTATAAAATATCCGATTTAAGTGGTCAAAGCTCTTTATCCAAAGGCGGTTGTCGAAAACCTAATAATCCAGTCGGACAGTTGGGCCAGCGTAATTTTGCTATCAGCTCGTATAATCAATGTATGAATCGTAATCAAAATCAACGAGTTAATCTCGATACTATTAGAACACCCAGTTCTACGGTTTGTCAATTGTGTTCAGTTAGTAATCATTCTTTGTCAAACTGCTACAAATTCAGAGGGTACTCATATGACCAGAGGGTTAAGGTATTGAAGCAGAAGCGGTTATGTTTTTTATGTTTAGGTCAAAACCATATCGCGCAGCAATGTCAAAGTAGGGAATTCTGCGAAGTGTGTCACAGTCGACACAACACGCTATTGCACAGATACACTTTGTCGCCAAACGTTGTCAATAGTAGTTCTGTACCTTGTTCAAATCGGCTTACGGAAGGAATGATTCACCACGATAATCGTAATTCACCACAGCCATCGACGGCAACTGGCAATGTGACAGAAAATGGGCAAAGTTTATCTGCAACCAATCAGTGCGTTAAACAAAATATAACACGTCGCATAGGTTTGCCAATAGTGCCAGTGAAAATCAAGGGTTGTGGTGGGTTCGAATTTATTACATACGCCTTGTTAGATACCGGCAGCACCTCTACATTCTGCAACGAAAATCTGATAAAAGATTTAGGATTTATTTACAGTGACTTGCGTCAAACTAACCTATCGTTATCAACTTTGACAGAGGCTGATAATTTGACTCAATCTTATGTAACTGACTTGAAAGTATCGGACTTAGACGGAACATACAGTACGGAATTGACAAATGTATTTTCGAGACCTTCTTTGCCTATGTCTGAGAAAGACATTCCCAGACAGTCCGATTTAAACGGATACTCGTATTTAAGCGGTGTTGTTTTAGCTGACGTCAATGCTTACGTTGGGCTAATCGTAGGTAATGACAATCATCACGTGTTAGAGCCCTTAGAGGTCATAAGTAGCACCAACGGAGGGCCCCACGCTGTCAAAACTATATTTGGGTGGGCTGTCAATGGTCCTCTTGGTGGGAGTACATGTGTAACCAACAAAATGGCCTTTAGCATAAATAGAAACGAAGATAGACGCGACAGCGAACTGACGAGACAATTTCAGCTATATTGCGACTTAGAATTCAATGATCGAATTTCGGATGATACTAAATGCATGTCTCAAGAAGACAAACGGGCTTTAGAGATTATGGAATCATCCGTCACTCTAACTGACGATAAGCATTATCAAATAGATTTACCCTTTCGGGATGAACAGATTAATATGCCCAATAATAGGGCTTTGGCTTTACATCGTTTGAAAAGTTTGAAAAAACGTTTTCTCAGCGACCCTATGTTGTTGAAAGAATATGCCGATTTCCTTGATAATATGATAAAATCTGGATTCTGTGAGAAAGTTCCTACAATTGACTTAGATCGAGACGACGGTATGGTCTGGTACCTACCACATCACAATGTATATCACCCTACAAAAAAGAAAATCAGAGTCGTGTTTAATTGTTCATCGAAATATTTGGAATTCTCGTTGAACGATCATCTTCTTCAAGGCCCCGACTTGACGAACTCCCTGCTTGGAGTTTTGACAAGATTCAGGCAAGAAAGAATAGCCTTTATTGCGGATATTGAAGGAATGTTCCACCAAGTCCGAGTGACGCCGTCGTTGTGCGATGCCTTACGGTTTTTATGGTGGACGAATCGTAATTTAGACGCTAATCCAGATGAATACAGAATGCGCGTGCATCTTTTTGGTGCAACATCTTCGCCTTCTTGCAGCAGTTTTGCTCTTCGAAGGTGCGCATTGGACAACACAGAATTATTCGATGCTACTGTAACTGATACCGTTCTGCGTAATTTTTATGTAGACGATTGTTTGAAATCCGTCGGGACTGTTCACGACGCAGTAAGACTTTTGAGCCAATTGATCGAAATTTTAGATAAAGGGGGATTTCGGTTAACTCAAATTTCATCGAATTCTCGACAGGTACTTGAAAGCGTGCCAGAGACCGAAAGGGCAAAAACGATAAAAGATTTAGATTTCAATATTGAGCAACTGCCTATGGAGCGTACTCTTGGCGTATTATGGGATATGGAGTCTGACTCATTACTTGTTCGAGTTAAAATCGACCATTCGAAGCCCAAAACTAGACGTGGTATCTTATCTACGGTCAGTTCCCTGTATGTCCCTATCGGATTTACTTCACCTATATCATTGCCCGTAAAATCATTGTTACAAGAGATGTGTAGGATTAAGTTAGGGTGGGATGACATAATTCCCGCCTGGTGCGATGAGTTTTGGTTGAAATGGCTAAACGAATTACCTAGTTTAGAAGGTTTACGCATCGGTAGATGTTTTAAACCATCAGGCTTCGATGATCCAATATCCGCTCAGTTACATCATTTTTCTGATGCTGCTGAGATTGGATACGGTGCAGTTAGTTTTCTGAGGTTATTCGATGGCACGACGGTGCATTGTAGTTTCGTGCTCGGTAAGTCTAGAGTGACGCCTCTGAAAACCGTGAGCATTCCACGACTTGAGTTGGCCGCTGCAGTTTTGTCAACGCGACTCGACGGCATGATACTAAAAGAGATCGACATACCTATCGAAACCTCATATTTCTGGACGGACAGTACAGCAGTCCTCAAATATATTCGAAACGAGGATAAACGGTTTCAAGTTTATGTAGCAAACAGGGTGTCAGCAATAAGAGAACACTCTAAACCATGTCAATGGCGCTTCATCGATGGCTGCCTCAACCCAGCTGATGACGCTTCTCGCGGTTTAAAGCCAACTGAACTTATTATCTCGTCGAGATGGTTAATGGGACCAGAGTTTCTTTGGAGAGATGAATCTCAATGGCCCAAACAGCCAGATGACGTGAATTTTGATATAGACCCTTCCGATCAAGAGTTAAGAAAGACGGTTAACACGGTTGAGGTGGACGAAGACCATCTACTTAACTCATTCAGTCAATTTTCTTCTTGGTACAAACTCAAGAAATGTGTAGCCTGGATCCTGAGGCTCAAATCTCGACTATTGAGTAGAGTTCGGAAAATCGACTCTGTGGTGAAATCCAATCGTATAACAGTTTCCGAGTTGAGACGTGCAGAGAATGCAATATTAGGTTACGTACAAAAACGGTATTACCCTGACGAATGCAGTCACTCTCTTAAAAGGACAAGTTCCCTTATCCCGTTAGATCCTGTCTTGGTTGACGGACTCCTTTGTGTAGGTGGCCGTCTCAGGCGCTCGACATTACCGGATAAACGTAAACACCCAATCATAGTTCCAAAGAAAAGCCACCTATGTACATTAATTATTGATTATTATCATAGAGTGTATGCGCATAGGGGGTGTGAGTACGTCTTATCAAACATTAGAAAGAAATATTGGCTAATTAACGCTAAATCGGCTATTAGGCGTAGATTAAATGCCTGTATTACTTGTAGGAAACAAAGGGCTAAGGCTGTAGGACAAAAGATGTCTGACCTACCAGAAGATAGGGTTACTCCGAATTTACCCCCATTTACAAATGTGGGGATCGATTGCTTTGGGCCGTTTCTCGTCAAACGGGGCCGGGCGCAAGTTAAACGTTACGGTTGTTTGTTTACGTGTCTCACCTGTCGGGCTATTCACATCGAAGTTTGCCATTCTTTGAGTACCGATTCATTTATTTGTGCACTCCGTCGGTTTATCTGTCGACGCGGTAACCCCTTACGTATCAGGAGTGATAATGGTACAAACTTTGTTGGAGGCCAACGGGAGTTAAAAAAGGCGGTATCCGAATGGAATCAAGATCAAATTCACGAGTTCCTTTTGCAGCGTGAAATTGAATGGGTTTTTAATCCACCAACTGCCTGACACATGGGTGGTGTGTGGGAGCGAATGATTAGGTAAGTGCGCGAAATTTTAGGTTGCGTATTAAGTGAACAAATCGTAGATGACGAAGGGTTGAGTACCTTGTTCTGCGAAGTGGAATGTATTGTAAACGGGCGTCCACTTACTGCAACATCGGATGACCCCAACGATTTAGACGCACTATCACCTAATCATTTGCTCTTACTTCGTTATGGGCCTGATTTACCACCTGGGAAATTTACGGATATTGATAATTATTCGCGAAAACGTTGGCGCCAAATTCAATATCTCGCTGACGTGTTTTGGCGTAGGTGGTCAGCAGAATATTTTCAAAATGGTTTGAGTCGCGTAAAAACCTCTCGGTAGGAGACTTAGTCTTAATTGTGGATAATCAAGTCTCACGAAGTTTATGGCCTATGGCACGTGTACTGAACACATATCCAGATAAAGAGGGTCACGTTAGGAAAGTGCGTGTTAAAACAAAAAATGGTGAGATTATACGACCCGTCCATAAATGTGTTTTCTT
Source organism: Tubulanus polymorphus (assembly GCF_964204645.1). NCBI lineage: Eukaryota > Metazoa > Nemertea > Palaeonemertea > Tubulaniformes > Tubulanidae > Tubulanus > Tubulanus polymorphus. Next base: position 15,111,031 of record NC_134025.1, read on the forward strand.
GGAAGGTTGCGAAAAGTAAATTTAAGACGTTTTCGCTCGTTGAATTAATAGTAATTCACGTTTTTCACGAGTTTCGTTTGATTAAATTCCCTTTAAGTAATTTAATGAGGCCGGGAATGTGAAGTCAATGTATATGTTATATGTAAAGTTATTTGTTTGTATAAAGTGTAACGGTAGTTGGTCGTTCTTTTGTTCGTTCTCTTGTCAGTATTCCAGTATTCGGTAGTATTGTGTTGTATTGTTGTTGTTGTCTGGTATTGTTATTTTCCCGCCTCAAAGTTTATTGGCATATCCGTTTCCGGGTTACTCCCGCATTTTGTGTAATATTTTTGGCACTTGGTCGTTCGAGCTCCTCGGAGTATCAGTGCTTGTCTGTGTGCTTGCTATATTGGAATCTCCCTCAGTCGTCATGTAAGTTTTGTGCAAATTTATATTAATTAATTATTGTAACTGTTTACAACATTTCCTACCCTTATAATATTTGTTTTTGTAGAAACGTGTAATATTCGTCGTTTGTTTTTTCTCGTCGTAATTTGAAAATAAACGCATCAAGGAGAAGTATCGACTGACTTCGTTTGTCATTTGCAACAGTTAACTAAAGAAAATAGAAATAATATGATATTTCAAGGAATCCAATCAGAAAACCAAAATAAATTAAGATCAGAAGCTAATAGCGCAATATTAACTAATGCTGTAGATAAATTGATAAAAAGTATATATGGAAGCAAATATAAAATTCCATTAGACTTTGAATTGATAAATAATAATGCACCTTTATATAAATACGCAATTCAAGAGGATATTATATTTGAGATAACATTTGCTCCTGTAAATGAAATTGTATTATCTAGCGTTAATAAAGATATGGGTTATAAATTATCGAATATATGTTTAGAATATGATACAGTAACTGATGAAAATATTTCAAGTATAATTCAAACTCAATACAATCAAGGATTTTCATTATTATATGATTATATTGATAAATTTAAAACCGTAACTATTAATGCAAATGATGAAATAATTAATGAGAATATTAACTTCCCAAGAAGATCTATTAAAGGTATATTAATATTTTTTACCATTGCAACATATACTAATGGCGCAATAAATGTTGATAATTATTATAATCCTGAAATAACAAAAGTAGAAATAACTATAGAAGGAATAGCAAATAAAATATCTGGTCAAGGAATGAGAATCATAGATCAATGGCCAGAAATTAGAAAACATTTTATGAATGAAAAAGTAAAATCATCTGAAAATTGTAATATTAATCAAATTGATTATTATACCGGTAATAAATACGCATTATGGTTAGATTTTAGAACAACAGAGGATTATTCATTACATGGTTCTGGAAAAAAATTACAAAACACTAAAGATGGAATACAATTATTCATGACAAAGAATAAAGGAATCAAAAATTTTAAAATGCACATTTATATTATATCTGACGCGCAATTAAATATTGTAAATTCACAATTAGATAGTGTTATGTATTAAAATTTTAACTTTAATAAAAATTTATTATATAAATGGAAGGAGGTAAAGTATATAAACATATTCCATACATCGATACACATGAAAATAATGATGGTTTATATTATATAATACCTTGTAATATAGCTTTGATATTTGATCCTATTTTCAAAATTTATAAAACTAAACTAATAGAAATCGATAATAATAAAAGTGAAGTTGTTAATAATTTAAGTAATGTAATTGATAATAATGTAATACCTACTACATCTAATAATATAATACCTACTACATCTAATAATATAATACCTACTATATCTAATAATATAATACCTACTACATCTAATAATGAAATAATATTTAATGTTAGTGAAAATAGAAATTATTGTGATTATTGTAAAGGTGAATTTTCAAACGCTCCATCAAATTGGAATAATCATATGAATACAAATTCACATATTACTAATGTTATAGAACGTGTTGGTATAAGAGAATTTATAGAACACCCATTTGTTTCAAATAAAAAAGTAGATGGTAAAGATTTATATAAAGATTTATTAGGTGAATTTTTATCTAAGGAACCTAGTAATGATAAATTAGATTTATCTGCTGCTAAAAAAATACTAGAATCAAGCATTGTAAATACAATATTAAGGTCAAACACTAATAAAGATAATAATGAAAATGGTGCCATACGGCACCCACATGGTGATATAGTTACAGATAAGCATATTGATAATAAAGATTCTATGAAACATAAAGTAGAAAATAATGATAAATTTGATTGGATGAATAAGTATAACAATGATACAACTATTGATGATATAAATGAGATGACTAATAAGTATATCAATGAACCAATTATTGATGTAGATTCGGTAGAGCATTTGAATAGATTGTTAGGGTCTGATGATGAATTGGAGAGTGATGATGAAAGTGATTCAGAAAGTAATTATAATTATCTCACATAATATATTAGTTGAAAATTGTATAAAATAATAGTAAATAAAAAATGGGGTTTTAAGTATTAAGGTATCTAATACATATCTAATACGTATCTAATACGTATCTAATACGTATTATTTGAAAATGCTTTAAATTATATTTCTTTTTTAAATTTATATTGAAACCTCAGTAATAGTAAATAACCTTTATTATTTTCAAACTTATTCATATATTAGTTGAAAAAAATTACTCTCTACATCTTATAACTAATTCATAAATTACAGGGAAAATATTTAAATCAATTAAGTATCCATTATGATTTCTAATTTCTAATCTAAAATTATTAAAACGAGGAATGCATGGTTTGAAATCACATTCTGTTAAATTATAATTTATTTGCGTCCCAAATTCTTTAACATTCTTCAATGGTAAAATGTTTGATAAACCAGAATTACAAGTTATATCTTTAGTTGCTTCGAATGTTTTTGTAGGATCGATTAAATTGCAATAAATATAAAAATGTGTGTAAGGTATTAAGTTTGGTGTAGTAGCGTCAATATTTGTAAAAGATCTATCTGGAAGAATTCCTAACAGTTTAGCTATAGGTTTTTTTACCATAAATTTATGTTTTTCACTATTAGACAACCTTATCTTTATTCTATCAGAACTCTCACTTTTTAAAAATCTAATACTAAACCCAGAACTACTACCTAATTTGTGCCAGGCTTTTCTATTAATTTCTTGTGCGTATGTATCTAAATTATATAACCCTGGTTTTAAATATATATAGACCGATTCATTTTTATTTTTATTAAAAATTAAAAAAGCTCTATGTTCAATAGTTTTATTCGATATATTATAAACTTATATTAACTAATTTTAAATCTACACAATTCTTGAATTCTCTATCTAATTGTACTGGTAAATTATGTGATTTATAATTTGTAAGTTTTCTAGAATCTACAAATATTCTGTATTCTTTTAATTCCGCCATTTATTTTACATATTTTCTCATTCGAAATCTATTTCATGGTGCCCTTTTTCATTCTTACCTTTGTATACGAAATAGAAATCACCAGAACATAATTCCTCTAAATCTTCACTTGATAATCTATGAAATCTATCCGGTAAATATGTTCTGAATTTATATGTATTTCCTTTTAATCCTTCATATTCTAAGTGTATAACTAATTTATCTCCATAGTTATTAGTAACTGTAACAATATTTGTAATTAGATATTTCTTATGGATTATTAATTCTGTTAACTTTTTGAATTTATAATCTACAGATTTTACATTTGTAGTATATTTAATTCTATTTAAGAATTCACTGTGTGTTTGTTTACTCTCCATTTTAATAACATATTTTTATTAAAATTTGATTAACACGTTAGAATTCTTTTCATTATCTCGTTCTCTTTTGTTTCTTCTCTTTTAAATTTTAAGTATTCATCTAAATTACAACCATAAGCAACTGTATGAATTCCATCTAAAATATATCTTTTATCATCAAATGGGTTTAGACTTATCTTTTCAATTTCTTCAATCAACATTTCATGATCTTCAGATCTTAAACATCTCATCTTATGTTTTCTAACTTCTTCATTGAATATACAATTGATGTAATCTTTGAAATGAATATTCTTTTCTACTACACTTTTGGTTATTCCTTAGCTTAACTTTTTAGCTTCATGTTCTTAGTTTTATATGAATACATTTTAGATCTAATACCAATGAATTCAATCATTTCTTCACCACCTAATTCATGTTTGAATTTACCGGGAACTTTTTTATTATCATTGCTAAACAATTCATGATTTTTAGGATAGTTACTAAAATCAAAATGATGTTTTAATGTTTTTAAATCATCTGTTATGTTATCAGTTTTTATCTTTAATATGTAAGAATCTGTATCAAAATATAATATTTCTATATGTTTTTCTCCAAAAAGTGGTTGTAATACATTATAATAGAATTCATACATTAGTAATTTTGATAATTCTAAAACTGAAGCGCCAACATAGATTGGTTTATTAAATTTCATTGATGTTCTTCTCATTTTAACTGCGGCTAAATTTTCTTCAAATATTCTGTTACCTAAAAACTTAGGATATGATTGTAAATGTCTAATTCTTTTACCATTACTAACTAACTCAATATCATTTCTATTTCTAATATTTTCACAAGTCTTACCATAGAATGCATTATTCATTAACTTGAAGAAATCTTTTTCGAAATCAGTTTTAGCTTTAGTTCTCTGTTTGGTGTTAAAATCTATATATTTTTCTAACCACTTAGATTGATTGAATGAAATATATCTATGTACTTTTTTTAGAACCATTCCTTGATTTAGATAAAACTTTAACATTCTATAATGTACTACATAATTATATTTATCTTCTTGAGTTACCATTAACTTTTCTGTATGAATATGATTTTCGGGTTTAATTCTTTTTTGATAATTTGATAATTCTTCATGAGTTACAGTTTTATGTTCGGGACAGTAAGCTAGATTTCTAGATTTAAATTTAATATGTTCAGGATATTCCAAATCTACAACAAAGAAGTAACCAGTATCTGAATCATCTGCAATATCTAGAATTCTTTTCTTCCAATCAAATTTATCATTATTTTCATTCTGTAAAACTTCACTTATTTCAAATACTCCATAAGGTTGTGGTTCCATCATTGCCCAACCATACAAATTATTTGCATCAATATATAATAACTTATATCCAGGGTTATCATTTACATTGAAATATCTATTACCTAATACACCTGAAACACCTCCTCTTATAGATTTTTCAAATAATAATAATTGATCTATATTTGTTAACAAATCCATTTTTATATCTGTAAATTTTAATCCACAATCCCATGTTAATCCTGGTGATGAATAACAATGACAAGGATCAATATTGAAATATTTTAGGTTTACATCTCTAAACCTTTCGAATATATCGGTTAATAATAATACATCTGATTTTAAATATAAATCTACTAATTGCCCATGATTTTCTATTTTGAAATGATTCCAAATATTCAATGTTCTATTGTAGACTTCATCTTTAACATATTCATTCTTTAATTCATCATAGAATTGTTCTTTTGTAAGTTCAGTTATATTGAAATCATTATGATTTTTATAGAAAGAATATGGAATTGCGCCTTTATATCTCATTAATGATAAGTTATCTAATGAACTATTTAAAAATCTATATGAATCTATAAATCTTAGGCAACCAAATTGGAATGATATATAATTTTCAGATGTTTTAGCTAACATTCTAAATTTATAAGTTGGTATTTTATCTTTTGATCTATTTGAATTTAATATTTCTATTTCATTATTAATTTCTTCTATTTTATGACATAACTGTTTGATAAATAAATGTGCATCATATCCTGATAGATTATGAAATATAACTGGTACAAAATTAATTTTCTTAGCTTGTAAGTTACAATTCTCATGTGCAGCACCTCTAAACTTTCCGTTCAAATGATCATGGTCTCTTATTTTTTTATCTTTATAATTAAATATCTTTTCACAATAATAACATTTACCTGAAAACGCAAATTCTTCTTTATCTTCTTCTGTCATTATAATTTCTATCTTTGTATTCAATAATTAACTAAATCTTATTTCATATTCAATCAATAAGTCACAAAAATGATTAATAACATTTTCATTTCTATAATTATAATATTCACTTTTAATTAGTTCTGGATAATCAGATTTTATATATAACCCGAAAGCAGCAGCTGATTGATGAATCTTTTTAATAGTATTTGTTTTTGGTGGTTCATCTGAAAAATCATTTTCATTAGAATTTAATTTCTTTCTTTTATAATATATTTCTTTTCTATCTTGATCAGTTAGTTCTTTATTTAATGATTCAAAATCTCCATATATTACAAATGGTACTTTATTTTTGTAATCATATTTTTTGAATTCTAATATTTTATCTTTTTCATTTGGTAAAACTAATTTACAATAATCATGATTTTCACATTATTGTTTATGATTTAATAATGTACTTTCATTACTGAATTTATGTAAACATTTTCTACATAGATATATTTTATTATCAAAATCATTTTCTGATTTAAAAAATAAATCAATTCTTTTAATCCACATATAATGATTCTCATAATATAGTATATCTATAACATCATTTGAATCATAATCTTTTGATAGATATAAAGGTTCTAATGTATAATGTTTTATGTTGTTACCTTTTGTATTTGGTAATTTGATTAAATCAAATACATTTATCTTTATATTATTATCTCTTTCTATTTTTGGGATGTTTTTAATTATTACAGGATACTTATCTATCTTATAATTATTTTCAAATGGTTTATAATGAGTTAATCTATAAGTATGTTGATTATAATCTTCAACTGGATGTAAACAACTTATTATAGCCCATAGAAAACATTTATCATCTTCATTTTGTACATTTATAACAGCATTAGTTTTAAATGGTAGTTTAATATAACTTGTTCCATTTATACTATCATCTTTATAATAAGATAAATTATTTTCATCTATTGGTTTCGATTTAGTTAACTTATTATATTTTGTGTTATAAACATGTAAAGTCATAAATATTATCTCATCAAATATTAAACCAGATCCTTCAAAATATTTCTCTTCTATTTTAGTTTTTACTTCATTATAACATTTATCTAATTTATCATCTATATGTTGTTTAGATATAATATGTTGTGAATGAGAATTTATATTATATATTGGTTTATCTTCAGATTTTATAAACTTTACTTTAACTGATATACTAATTTTAGGATATTCAACATCAGTAATTATTTTTATTATTTCTTTCATATTTTCTAAATGTTTTTTATTTTCTTCTGATGTTTTTCCTTTATGAAATTTAAACTCAATAGCTGCTGGGCCAATATCACTTTTAAATGCTTCGGTTATCTCTATATCTTTTTTATTATCTAATGAATTAATATAATTTCTTACATCTTCCATGTATGGTCTTTTATTGTTTAATTTATTTTTTATGCTTTTAATTGTCTTCTGTTTCTTATCATTATCTTTATCAAAATAATCTTCACCTAAAATATCATTATTCATATTTCTAATATGACTTTTAGATTTTAAATGTTCTTTATAATATCTTTTATCACTGAATGATTGATTACATGTGTCACATTTGTATGTTTCTTTTTCATTCTTTAATTCATCTAATTTAGTTTCTAATATATCATCTTCATATTCTAGTTTCAATTTATTCTCTAAATGTGTTTTAGTTTTATTGTGTCTTGCTTTTTGGGATTTATCTATATTGATATTACATGTTGGACAGTAGTACTTATTTGCTTCCATTTTAATACTAAATTTTTTATTAAAATTGATTTTAGAAGTTCAATGATTTAAATGTTATTCATTTATATGAATATTTTAAGAGTAATAGGGAATATCTTGTTTCAGGTTAAAGGTTGAATGGTCGAGTTCATTAAAAACATATATTAAAAGTAATTTAAAACTATAAAATATTTTCATAACCGTGTGCATAGATAGATTTCATAGATTTCATAGATTATCAAGTGAAGACTTAGAATAATTATGTTCTGGAGATTTCTATTTCGTATACAAAGGTAAGAATGAAAAAGGGCACCATGAAATAGATTTCGAATAAGAAAATATGTAAAATAAATGGCGGAATTAAAAGAATACAGAATATTTGTTGATTCAAGAAAACTTACAAATTATAAATCTCATAATTTACTAGTTCAATTAGATAGAGAATTTAAGAATTGTGTAGATTTAGAATTAGTTAATATAAGTTTATGTAATTCTTTTTATAATATATCAGATAAAACTTTTGAACATAGAGGGTTTATGATTTATATGAGAAATAAAGATAAATGGTTTCATATATTTTTAAAACCAGGATTATATAATTTAGAATCATGAGCGCAGGAAATTAATAGAAGAGCTCGGTTGAAAATCGGGGGCACTTCTGTATTTGAAATTAAATTTAATAAAATTGATAGTACTAATAAAATAAGAATAAAGATATCTAATGAACAACATAAATTTATGGTAAACAAACCACTGGCTAAAATGTTAGGAATTAAACCTCTTACAGTTACTGGAAACGCAGAAGGCAGCTCAAATATAATACCTTTTACACACTTTTATATTTATTGCAATTTAATCGAGCCTACAAAAACTTTCGAAGCAACTAAAGAAACAATTTGTAGTTCTAGTATGCTAAATATTTTACCGCTAAAAAATGTTAAACAATTTGGAACTCAAATAAATTATAATTTAACTGAATGTGATTTTAAACCTTGCATTCCACATTTCAATGATTTCAAATTAGAAATAAGAAATCATAATGGTTATTTAATTGATTTAAATAACTTTCCTGTGATATATGAATTAGTTATAAGATGTAAAGAGTAATTTTTTTGATATATAAATGAATATAACTGTTGGGCCGAGTATATGTTTTGGGTTTGATTTTAAACATGAGAAAGAAATGAAATTTAACGTTAATGATGTAATTACACATATCAAAAATATTGCATTTTCTAATGAATTTAATTTAGTATTAAAGATGGGGAAACATAATTGGTTACAATAATCTAATTAAAACTGCAACAATAAATAATTCATTTGGATTAAATGATATAAATAAAAAGATTATTACTGCTCCAAAATTAATGGAAGGTGAAAAAAATAAAAAACACATTCAATCAACTGAAACTAAAACTAATAATATTAAATTAAATAATGATTCTAAAATAAAAGATTACAATACATCAGAAGATATAAAAACTGATAATGGTGCCGTATGGCACCCACAACATGACATAATTAAACTAAATGATGATAATAAATCCCATGAAAATACTAAATTAGCTTTAACTTGTATAGGAATTGTAATCGGAGGAATATTATATTTTAAAGTTTAATTTTTTTATTATGTTAATGGATGTAGAAGGTGGAGAAGATTATGAAATGGGAGAAATGGGAAATAATAATGAATGATATATTGATGATGATTATAATGATGCAGGTGCTAATCGTAATGAAACTAATATTGATGATGGTAATGAATCAGCATATAATTCTAATTTAGCAGATAGTGGTTCTAAAGCCCCATCAACAGATGAACATGATAGAAGAACTAGATCGAGAATACCTCCTGAAAATTTAAATCCAGATTTAGAAAGAGAAAATTTTGAAAATTATGAATTTATGTATGATTTTCAACGTGTATTTAAAGATTCTGGATATAATATAAATGATAGAGGCGCCAGACTTTTAGTACAAGATTTAAAGTTTTTAGATGGTGAATATCATTATAAATTGAAAGATGATTATTATATTAACATCTCTTATAAAAATCAAGACAAAATATTAGCAAAATCAACTTTGCTTAATTTAGACCTATCTAAAATTAAAAGAATAAGAAATAGTAATGAACCAGAAGATGTAACACAAGAATTAACTGATAAAAATAAAAGAGTATTTAAACAAAGAATTAATAAGTTATTTGAAACAATCAAAGATAATCCAGAAACAGAAACAACTTCTGAACAGAATAAAACTTCCAAAACTAGTAAACTTAAATCAAATAAAGTTCCAATTGAAAAACTTTTACCGAATGGATTAATTGATGCAACAGATCAAGAATTAGAAGATTTAGATATATTTTCTGATAAAGCAATTAGAGAAATTGAAAGTATAAGACATGCATCTGATAAAATTGCGCATGATAAAAGTATAAGAGATTTAAAAATTAGAACTTTAGAAGATGAATTATTTAAATCAAGAAAAGAATCGGAACAACTAAAATTAGATAGAGATAATAAAGTTATTGAAGAAATCGAATTTAAAAAAAGAAATGCGTATTTAGAAAAAGAAAAAGATGATTTAGAATATAACATAGAATTACAAAAAGAAGAAATTAAATTATTATTTAAATCATATGATTATAATATTAATAGATTAAAAGTTGTTGTTAAAGATTTGTTGATAAAACCAGATTCTAAAATATCATTAAAAGATAGAATAAAATTATTATTTAAATTAGAAGGAATAACAATTCTTTCAATTCTAACAGCTGTAACTATGTTATTTACAACAATTGGTTTAGCTGTATATAATTCATTGAAATCTACTCCTACTCCAAATAAACCGGATAAACCCCCAAATGATAATAATTCTATACAAGATAAAGTTAAAGATGGTTTAAAGAAATTAGCAAAATATTTATGGGAACTATCTAAAAAATCTGCTTCAGCATTGCCAGGAGTTATTGCATCAATTGTTGGTTTTATATTGAAATCTGCAGGAAACATTATTAACTTTGCTGCTGAACATATTATTTTATTTTTATTACAGTTGTAAGTGCTATTATTTTTGGATTAGTAAACATGATAAAAAATAAATAATTAATTTTTTTGTTAAATAAATGAGTGGGAGTTATATCAATCCTTCTAAGAATCATAGAATATCTAATGCTATGAAAGCAGAAAGATCACATCATATAATTACTCATAACCCTTCTAATATTAATCCTGATGAAACTTTATATGTTAGAATCCCTCGATTAACACAAAATACTTTTTATGTTCCAAATAGTATTTATTTATCAGCCGATATAAAAGTAACTGGTAATAATAATAATTATGTTGTTGATAATGTTGGAAGATATTTGATTAAAAAATTAACAATAAAGATCGGCCCAGAAACAGTTTTCTCATTAGATGATTATAATTTATTTATGCATTATAAAGATTTATGGTTAACTAAAGAACATAGAAATAATATGATATTTCAAGGAATCCAATCAGAAAACCAAAATAAATTAAGATCAGAAGCACATAATGCAATATTAACTAATGCTATAGATAAATTGATAAAAAGTATATATGGAAGCAAATATAAAATTCCATTAGACTTTGAATTGATAAATAATAATGCGCCTTTATATAAATACGCAATTCAAGAAGATGTTATATTTGAGATAACATTTGCTCCTGTTAATGAAATTGTAATATCTAGCGTTAATAAAGATATGAGTTATAAATCATCGAATATATGTTTAGAATATGATACAGTAACTGATGAAAATATTTCAAGTATAATTCAAACTAAATACAATCAAGATTTTCATTATTATATGATTATATTGATAAATTTAAAACTGTAACTATTAATACAAATGATGAAATAATTAATGAGAATATTAACTTTATATATAACTCTATAAGGCCTTTTCCGAATTGGGGCCGCGTCCCCTGTGTCAATGACGTGTTTGGCTAAGTCAGTTTTACCAAGTTCGTCCGGTGTTCGTGCAAAAATGTCCCGATACGATCGTATTAGTTCAAGAAGTTTCGCTTTCTGTGATGCAGAAAGGTCCGAGTCTGACATATCTATTTCCGGTATCCCAATGTCAGCAGATGTCTGAGGGTAGTCCACATGTGTGACAGACACCTCTGGAGGTCGGTTCAGCTGTCCCGAATTCCCTTCATTCTTCAGGGATTGGTCAAGTGACCACCCATCTGTCCATAAGTGGCCAAGACACATATCCCCATAGAGGGTGACATGTCGTGACGTGGGATTCCTGACCCGAACTGGAATGCCTGATTGCGTAACGTCGACAACTGACCTTGCACTCATAAGATCATGTGCCCTTAATTGATTTGCCGGCTCAAAGACTGCCACCGATGCTTGTGTCCTGTCAATCGAATATTTTCCGTCTATGATGACCTCACATGAGGGGGGAACGACAGTCATTCGCGTAACCTTGACGGACGAAGACTTGCCCAAATTGACAGTATTGTTGAAGTAAATTGCATCGGCCCCTGGTAACAAAAGGACCTTTCTTGCATAACCAATAACTGCCTGGTTTTGTTCTAAGAAATCAGCTCCAAGAATTACATCAAACGTGATACCGTCTACCACGTACATAGAGTGCGTAATTTCCAAATTGCCTAACACAAAATCCACAGAAATAACTCCTCTCAGGTCAAATTTAGTTCCATCTACCCAACGGGCAGATTGGAATTGACCGACCTGCAAAGGGCCATTTAATATCTGAGGATGAGTCGTAAAATAATCGTTCGATAATACAGAGATTTCGGCGCCCGTGTCGATCAAAAACTTAACGGTGTCCCCGAATGGCTACCTGTCACTCGGTTAGCGACAGTTGCCATGATTGACGGGGAATAAACCTCTTGTTCAATAGGATTATTCTGACTAGAAAGAGACCCTATGTCGTTGGTTGGCGTGTTACTTAAGTCGTCGTAATAGGTGGAAGTTGTTCCTGACAGTGAATAGTAGGTTGAAACTCGGAGTTCGAATCTCCTATTCCAACATTGTCGTTGATTGGCATAATCGGTTTAGACGTGGGGACAACCTGACCTCTGTCCTGTACGTTGGACATTTCATTACCGATTGGTTGATGAAAACCGCTGGTATTCGAGGTGACAGGACGATCCTGTTCTTTTTCGAATAACTGACAACAATTTTCCGATGTTGACACCTGATTTGATACATTTGATACGACAGTCTCCGTATCATGATGATCATTACGACATTCCGACCGTGAACTGTTATTACTTAAATCAACCGACACTAGGTCACATTGTACCGCTGATTCGGAAGTTACCGGGTACTTATACTGATCAAGAGTGCGTTCGTGACAATTCAATTGAGACTTCTTATCTCTAAAAAGGTCATCTTCTGCCGAATCCGTCGGACCATTAACCCCTCTAGGGTGTGACCTATCAACACTAATATTGTCACCCGAGCACGCCATATCTGCACGTACCTCCTGCAATTCAACCGGATCGCTAAATGTGACCCTCCTGTGTCTTTTTACAGGCTCTCTAGTAACCGACAACTGGGAATTATTCCTCCAGCTGTCCTCAAAATTGGATCCCCGATCCATATAAAAATTTCCATCAAACGACAACTGGGTATTGTCCCTCCAGCTGTCCCCAAAGTTACGATCTTGAATGTCATAAACGTCATCGGCACCCCACGAAGGAGTGTGATAATCAATAAACTTATTCAAATGTAAAGGTTCATTGTCATCTAAGTAATCTGCATTACAGTTCCCCTCAGGTTCAAAATAAAGAGAAAATGAGTCAGCTAGCATGTTGCCCTGATCAAATGACATGTCGAATATATCATCCCTATCGTCCTCAAAATAATCATCAACATCATTAAAATATAATCGTCAATTACTGGACTGTCATCGTCATATCTATGATATGAATATGAGTCGTCCCACCAAAGATCACTCCTTATCGCCGAATCGGGCGAGAGCTCAGTTGACCATTCATTGCGCGACCCCACCCTTGTCGGACTATAGGATGAGGTCTCCGGTCGTTTCCCTGACTAAATGTTCGATTAGCCCCTTGGGAGCCACGCCCAATATTCTGTGGCCGAAACTGACCCCTACTAGCATTTTGGGGACGGCGATTATCACGCTGAAATGCGTCCCGGTTTGGTGACCTTTGTTGGTCGTAACGCCACGTCGGGCAATTCCTGGCGTAATGACCAGGGGCGTGACATTGACAGCACACCACCTGGCCATCCTGTGACCTTTGTGACGGGCGGCTTTCGCTATAAAATGTGGCTCTATCATTCCGCTGAGAACGGGTAGACTTCTGGATGTCCATAATTTGGCGGAACATGTCCCGTAACTCAGTAATAACGTCACCCATCGCTTTATTTGGTTCGGTCCCAATTTGCGATACCTTGGGAGACGACAGAGCTTTACGTTGTTCGATATGCTCCGCCATTCTGGCTGCCTCCCATGCATCCCTAAATGTCGTCGGACGCTGTGACAACAGGTAGACAGAGATGTCAGGGCGAGAAATGTTAATTAGTAACATCTTTTTCTGGTGGTCCGAAAATTTCAAACTCGAGGCCACACGATCAATCTCTTCCGCAAACCTATCGACCGGTTGTGTCTCCCCCTGTCGCATCGTCGTCAAAGCCGACTCCTTGACCAAAGCCCACGAGGTGGGGCTAAATTGCGCGCAAAACGCACGGACAATATTTTCCCAGGGAGTGAAAACTTTGCCACCGGCCGCATCGGTTCCCTGATCAATGCGGAGGTCATTGAATAGAACTAGGGCTGGGCCAGCCAAAAACCAATATAATTGCTTCTTTTTTGCAATTTCGTCCCAGCCCCTAAGCTCGGCCAAACGACCGAACCCTCTGAACCAATCAGAGACGCACTGACTGTCTCGTCCCGTGAATTTGGGGAGCATAGAAAAATTCATAAAAGCGGTGGCCGTGTCCACTTGCTCGCGTAGGCCTGAGAGGGCCTCCAGGACTGTGTTATCGTTAACGGGGGAATGACCCTGTGGGACCCCTTCGGCAGGGGGTTGCCCCTGCAAGCCGCTCGCACCGTCCTGCCCGTATGCAGTGCCGATTCTAGTAACCATAATATTGTTGAAACGGAGTAATTCTAATTATATTTAAGTATTTCTATACTACTATGTTAAATACTAAACTCGATCCTGATGATCGGCCCAACAAAGCAGCTTTTCCCAAATGCGGTCAATATCCGCCACAGTCAACTCTTCGTTTGACGACGACAAAAGAATGTCGTCAATCCCCTCAAAATTCCACGAAAAGGAAGGGCTGGGGACAGACTGCTTCTCTAAAAATGGGCTTAAACACTGACCAGGTGAAAGATCTAATGGCTGGTCAACCGCAGACACACCCAAGGACAGGTCCAGTGGGAAAATTTGTACAGATGTGCCCAAAGATCCGCCCAATAATTGCCCAGCTGCAGTTGTGTCAACAGACGATGGTCTATCCGCCAACAATGGGGACAGGTCTAATGGCTGCTCTGTGTCCAATGGACGTTCGGCATCCCCTGTAGGTGAATCAGGTGGCACCGAACAACAGCACGAAAAACTCGAGCTGCCTGAGCAGGTCGAACCAGCCGATGAAGCCCACGTGATAAGCTGGTCAGTCCCTATCGGACTACAACGGTTCGAATCCGTACCCGATGAATTCAGAGTGGGGAAAGAGGGTGCTGAGGGCGGACAAGTGCACCGTATCCGGTCGTAAAAGACCGCTAGCGTTGAGCACGTGCAGTATAAACAAGTGTCTTGTAACTCAAAGTCCGTTAGCCGGGAATACGGAGTCCCACTATTGTCCCTAGAAGGTGACCGTGCTGCAGCTATTGATGTCGGAGCTGCGGGTGTCAAGCGCACCGCAACGAGACACCTCTTTCGGGGTGGGGCACCCAAATAACCAGCGCTACGGCGTTTGGTTGTAACCCTTACCGTTATCGGCCCCGACATAAACAATTGATAATAATATTAATAGAAAGAAAATGTATGATCATCAAGTGTTAAGCAATCTAGAATCCCTCAAAGTCACTCAAAGTAGCCGTATACCCGCGACCTGTCGGCTAACAATATGTTGTGATCAGGGATAGCGCACAAACTAAAATCCCCCTGATCCCAGAAAGACGTATCGCTATCGGTTAATCCACCGGGTGGAGGGTTCGAATCCTTCACTGGCTGTCCCACAGCCCCGACGGTGGTATTTCCCAACTAGACTTGGGAGCTGGGGCAAGTGTATGTGTTTTATAAACCGTAGCCCCCGCAGTGACCACACTTAAACCCAACCGACATGTATAACTATAGTGAAATATTAAAATAGCAAACCAATTATAAGTTAAATCTGGTTGTATGATAATTAAATCATTAATCAATAATTAAATACTTAAATGATAATATTAAAATAATTTAAAAATAGTAATAAATAATTAATTAACAATTAAATACTTGAATGATAATATTAAGAAAATTGACGCCCTCTAGCCAACTCTATTTAGGCTGGGCAAAGAAAATAACCATTCGCGTCTTTATCCTCAAAAATGAAGTCGTTCGGGTTCGCGAAATCCCGAAAAAAGTGTACCCAAAACGGGTCGAACTTGTCTGGCACCTTAACCAGCCGTACTCTGCGCCGGCGTTCCGAGGGGTTCGAATCCCCAAAGGTGACCAGAGCTGGCGCCTCGTGCTGTGTAGCACGTGGGTTTGGTTCCCACAAGGGCTCAGCGGGGGCAACCGAGGTGAGCAGTGGGTTCGTATCCCACAATGGCTCCTGATTATCTTCAATCAAACCTAATGCCTTTGGTATCGGTGGGTTAGAATCCCACAAAGGCTCCTGATTATCTGCAATCAAATCTAATGCCTTTGGTATCGGTGGGTTAGAATCCCACAAAGGCTCCCGGTGCTCTTCCGGTATTTCGAAAGGCTTAATCGGTGGGTTCGAATCCCACAATGGTTCCCGATACTCCTCCGTGCACGGGGTGGATTCGAATCCCACAATGCCTGTGTCGGCCTGTTTACTGCAGTGCGGCGCTCATTTGAGAATGCGTTCTTCGCACCACAGTGTGAACAAATAAAAATTCGAACCATTAAAATTAATAAATTACAAGTAATAAAAGCTCGACACAATAATTAATCAATACGGTTTCGGCACCAGTGATACACCGCTCACAATCCTCTCTTTAATCGTTATCTATAAAATACTTGAGTAAGGCCCTGGCGAGAGAACGTGTCCGTGCACAAATCCGAATGAATAAATTGAAATACCGGATGATAATATTGAAGATAATATATTTCATTTACCTCGAACAAAGAATGATTTTCCTTATCCCTATTGTATATGAATCCCTATCGTTCCGAAGCTTCTCATGTCCTGCTGTCGACACTCGTCTTACTAAGGTACAGATTCTCTCCTCTCTCTCGATAGCGGCCCCCTTTTGTAGAAAGAATCGGCATTCTCAGAATTCCGATTCTCCCACGCAGGGTCTTCCGCTTTTTGGCAAGGAGCAGCTACCCAACTGTCATGACCGTTTTTAGTTACGGAAAATTTAGCCCTACTGATTTGCTGATCTAAAGGTTTTTTAGAAACTGATTTGCTGATATAAACTTTTTCTTCCAACCCTCCTGTCATGACGCGTTGTGATTTACTCACTCCTTGCTTGGTTCCTGAACTTCGCTGAAAAAGCTGAAACACTGAAAAGCTGAAACGCTGAAATAAAAACGCTGAAATTTCAGGGAATTTCCGAAAAACGCCGAAATTTCAGGGAATTCCCGAAAAACGCTGAAATCGTGCTAGGTACCGACAATACACGTTTTGAAAATCATTCTTGGCCGGTGTCCGATGACGAGTCCTGAACCGTGTTTTATGCTCTTCCTTCGGTTACAAAGACATGCCTTAAGGTCGTCGTCATGATCGACTTGATCGATTGCGGATTGCGTGGATTGTTAGATGTGTTTTTCGCCATAGTTTTATGTGCATATACCGGTACGATCTAACAATGAAGTTATCACTTCATTTGAATAAATTCTTAATTACAGTAATATTAATTCACAATATTTTTTCTTATGTTTGGTGATTTCTTGCAACTTATCATTGCCAAGTCTCATACAAGTACGTAGCTGAATGAAAGTACAGTTAGGCTGAACGTGATAACCCAAATTAAGTGCTAGCATGGAACTAATGATTATTTTGATTCTATTTTCGGTGTCATTGAAATTCGTTAATAAAGGTTCAACCGTCATAGTATACTGTACTTAGCATTGCTACGATTGGGTGCCATATTTCAACAATTTCTACCAGGAGGAAGGAGTCTTTAAGTGTCTTTGTTCCCCGGTAGGGTATGGGGTAAAACCTGGTTTACTTTCTCTTTCGACTAGCCGGAGACTATTATCTGCAATGTATTGCATGCTTTGATTTGTCTGGCCTATAGGAGTCGAACGATATTTTCCCATACACAAGCTTGGCTTTAGTACTAGATGAAGGCTAGGCACTGCACATTGTGGATTGACTGGAACTCTAAACTCACAAAATTAAACGAGTCAACAAGAAAGATCCAATAATTTGACGTTTGTCTAATTATATTATTTAACAGCTTAAAATAATACTTAACACATTCTGCAAGAGTACACAAAAGAAATCAGTTCTTACATTATATCAGAATCAATAGTTCGCTTAACTCGGGCTTGAATTCTGGTTCCATTGCTTTAAATTCTAATGAAATTCACTAGCATACCTTAGAATATTGCTTAGCTTAAGATAAAAAATTTGGTACCAGGAAAACGGGAAGTAAAGTGGGTGTACTGTACATCCCCAATTGACTTATTTCTCTCTGGTTGAATCAAGTTATTACTGAAATAGCATTCGAATAGCCATTTTGTTTTTAAAAATTGTGTCGTTCAGCTATCCTGCTGCAAATTTCGCAGTTCAAGTTAACTAGTGCCATCTGATTTCTCAGTATCTCAAATTTGCACATTCTTAGCCCGAGTCTAAAAATAGAAAAAAAGTGCATTTAAAGTAGGAAATAAAAGAATAGTGGCTAACACACTCTGGAGATATAGCCTATGGGGTGGGCCTAGTTTGAAAGCACTGAGGTCCGAGGGGACAGCACTTAGTAAATAAATACTGAAATCAAACTTACAAAACACCCAATACTTGAGATGATGTACTTGACAAGAAGTGTGTCCAGCTGAGCAAATCAACTTTGTCTATGACACCTCCTTTTATAGATACCGTAGTAGTCTAAACATAAGAATCAGTACATTTTTCTAACAGTTGGTATGTCATTTAAAAAAAAAACAACCTATTATTATCACAACACAGCAAATAAATTACAGTTGTTGAATGGTTTGCCCGATTTAGATTAATTGGTTGACGCTAATTAGTATGACCTATAAGTAGGGGTCTACTGCATGTCATTGGCGTCAATCCATTCCATTCCACGGTGAATTAAAAAGAAATTTAGTTAGAGCCCTTTCGTCCAAAAGCTGCGTCATTTATATAACTAGCTGTCAAATTTAATTTACCTCCTTCAGAGAATACCATAGTCTGTCGCCCATCAACGTGTTGACAAAAGAAAAGTTGCTTATAATCCTGTTTTATACATGAACGATAGGCCTACGTCTTGCAGAAGTAAACCATATTCTTGGAATATTGAGCATAGTGTTTAAGTTGGCTTGCACGGTTTGTGAATTGGTTTTCCTCATCATGCTGCCTGTATGCATTAAAAATCCGGATTTCAAGCGAATTAATTTGTCCAACAAGTGGCCCTCTAGAAGTATACTCCACACATACTGCCCATGCATATCTCTGTAACCGAGGGTGGAGACTAAAAGACGGTTCAGGACTCGGCAGCGGACACCGGCCCGGAAAGAATTTTAAAACGTGTATTGTCGGTACCTAGCACGATTTCAGCGTTTTACGGGAATTCCCTGAAATTTCGGCGTTTTTCGGAAATTCCCTGAAATTTCAGCGTTTTTATTTCAGCGATTCAGCGTTTCAGTGTTTCAGCTTTTTCAGCGAAGTTCAGGAACCGCTCCTTGCTAGTCGTTGTTGAGAGAGCAGCTATTGTCTGTGCATTATTAACGAGCGCATACAGACAACAGAAACTTCAGACAGCTAGTTTTAACATTTAACACGAATTAATTTTTCTAAAACATTAGCGATTATTAACAATTTGTTCTTAAACAACATCTACTAATTATTTCATCTACAATTAAACTAATTTTATTTTAATACAGGATAAGCAAAACAACCACATCTTCCTAAACTTCCGGTTTTTCCTTTTACGGAAAGTAGCCGGGAATATCATCAAGTATCAGCGTGATCCCTTTACGAGCCTCATTATAAATACACTCCATTGTTCCGACCCAACCAAATATGGTTCCAACTATTTAAAAGTTTTATATAAAGATTGTTTGCCAGATCTCACAGCAGAAGAACCGAGAAAGAATTGTTGTTTATAGACTGATTTATGGTTTGCGTTGGTAGATGAAAGCATCAAACAAGAACTTTCGTAATTCTTACTACTAGTACGTGCTTGTCTGACGGCTTTAACGTAACCCACACGCATACGGAAACAACATTAAGAACATTTCTAAATACTACGAAACAATTTCAAATACTACGAAAAGCTAGCTGTGGATCAGTAGGTAAGGTGTGTTTGAATATAACTCATATACAGTAGTCGTTTCGACCAACTTGGAATAAGATTTTTCAAGCATCTCAATAGATATAAATTTTTGTTAAGCTTATTAATCAACTGTTTAACACGATGCTCCCAATTTAAACTGTCGTCAATCCATAATCCAAGAAATTTTGAGGATTTATCCAATTTAAGAATTTCACTGCCAAAACATATCTGCAATTTTGATTTCACAATTGTTTTGTCTTTACAAAATAATAGACATTTTGTTTTATTGATATTAAGGGTAAGCTTGTTAGCGTTGAACCAATCACTAACAATGTTTAGATCATATTTGGTGTTATATATCAGTGAGTTGATATTTTTGTTGGAAATTGATGAGTTTTTGTCATCTGCAAAGGAGATAGCTTTAGCATAACATAGATTACAGTGAAGATCATTAACGTAGATTAAAAAAAGCAAAGGTCCTAAGACCGATCCTCGAGGTACACCGAATTTAACTTCTTTATCAGCATAATATTCATCATCATATTTAACAAACATTTTTCGATTAGTGAGATATTATCTAAACCAATTATTAACATGACCTCTGATACCATAGTGCGATAATTTATATAGTAATATATCAATATCAAGGAAGTCAAATGCCTTCGACAAGTCTAAGAAAAGTCCAAGGGAGCTAACATCCTGTTCCAGATTTTGTATTATGTTGCCAATAAATTCGGTGATAGCATGGCTAGTCGAATGATTCGATCTAAATCCGTACTGACTGATATTCAGAATTTTAAAAGGTCAATCACAATTAAAATCAATTGGTCGCTCCACTTCGCTACCGCTCCGCTCCGCGACCAATTGATTTATTTACAATACACAAATTCATATAATCAAATATATTCAAATAATAATAATTATTCTATTATTCAACTGAAATGCACGCGGTTATGAAAATATATTATAGTTTTAAATTACTTTTAATATTTGTTTTTAATGAACTCGACCATTCGACCTTTGATATGAAAGCCCATTACCCCTATTACTCTTAAAATATTCATATAAATGAATAACATTTAAATCATTGAACTTCTAAAATCAATTTTAATAAAAAATTTAGTATTAAAATGGAAGCAAATAAGTACTACTGTCCAACATGTAATATCAATATAGATAAATCCCAAAAAGCAAGACACAATAAAACTAAAACACATTTAGAGAATAAATTGAAACTAGAATATTTACAGTTATATTTAGAACAGTTAACAAAGGCAAAGAAATTTATTGAATTATGGAATAATGATCCAAATAATGAACAATACGTTGAGGAATTTGATATCAAGGATCCGATGTTTATACTAGAACATGATTCTATTTGAGCCTATATACATGTTTTCTTACCGATATTTCTCTCTTCTTTTCGAGGAAGTGCTATCGAATAATTCCCTCTCTTCTCCACAATCAATTTCAAAGTCAATTTTATGAATTTAATGCTCAGCGGGTCCGAGTCCAAGAATTTACGAGTCCGGCGTTCGCGTGTCTGACAGGTTTACGGGCATTTGTTTGTTACCACTTTAATATTTTTGATTTCTTGTTATTCCGGTTATTTCATTTAAGTATATTGCTGATCAGTTCATGTAACCAAAAGCGTCAATAAATAGATTTTGAATTCATCAATTTTAAATCAAGGTCGTTGAGTCGCGGAGGGCTGCTAGAATTACGTTCGTCTCAGAGAGAAAACAAACGACAGAAAAGTATCAGGTGATTATCGATAGCCTACTACGGTACACACAGTTGACAAACAGTGTTAGGCCTGTGCCGGTTGGTGCGTACTGGGAATAAATATACTGGTTGGTCAGTTGGTTCGGTTGTGAAGTGTGGAAGCTAAGAAAGCCTACCGCAGTACCGGTATTTATTTGTCTATAGGCCTGTTATATAGTAGCCAATACCAGTAAGTACGTAGTTGTTACTCGTATGTGACTGTATGGTGATCTCCACAGGTTAACCGTACGTGAGTTCCCTACTAACGCCGTACGTGAGTTCCTAGTAGCCAATACCATTTTTTAAGTACGAAGTTGTTACCCGTATGTGCCAGTGACTGTACGGTGGTATCCACAGGTTAACCGTAGGTGAGTTCCCTAAAAAGGCCGTAAGTGAGTTCCTATAATCTGCAAACGTGCATGCGTGAAAGAATAGAGTTTGGGTTAGGTGAGGCTAGGCTATTTGTAAATCAAATTTCATCCACCCTGCAGTTACGTTCTGTGGCACAGTGGGTAAATCACTGGACTACAACTAGATTTTTTTTTCGTTTGGTTTCGAATCCCAATATTGCAAGTCTTAGCATCAACATACTCACATACGGCTAACCTGTAGAAATCACCGTACAGTCACGTACAGGTAACAACAGCGTTTTAAGTACCGGGTATTAAGTGAGTACGACAAGCCTACCATGCCTATGTACTACAAACACAACTTTTTCTCGATCGTCGGCCCTACAGTGATGTTACTATAACTGGTGCAATTATAACATGGATAGGATTTGGCCAGGACTAGTCTAATTCAATCTATGTACTAATTCACTCGATAGGTCTTTTTTTAAAACAGGGATCATTCATTTATTACGTACGCATAAAATTTGATTATTTCAACCCCCTCTCCCTCTGTACGTAAAATCTGCCATTTTTTCATGTACATTAAGCATTACAGTACGTAATTGCCCTGACCCCTCCCCCTCCCCTAATGCGTACATAATAAATGAATGATCCCACAATACAGTGAAGTATTCACACGCAGAAAGGCTAATTGATTTGAGCCATGTGATTAAATTTGGCCAGGCCTTCTGTGACCTGCTGACATTAATAGTCAATGTGAGTAATAGGGAATATCTTGTTTCATACCAAAGGTCGAAGGGTCGAGCTCATAAAAAATAAAAAATAAATTCTCGCAAACTCGAATTTATTTTTTATTTTTTACTCACTCGCCCCTTCAACCTTTGATATGAAACAACTTATTCCCTATTACTCTTAAAATATTCATATATATGAATAAAATATAAATGAATAACTTCTAAAATCAATTTTAATAAAAAATTTAGTATTAAAATGGAAGCAAATAAGTACTACTGCCCAACATGTAATATCAATAAAGATAAATCCCAAAAATCAAGACACAATAAAACTAAAACACATTTAGAGAATAAATTGAAACTAGAATATTTACAGTTATATTCAGAACAGTTAACAAAGGCAAAGAAATATATTGAATTATGGAATAATGATCCAAATAATGAACAATACGTTGAGGAATTTGATATCAAGGATCCGAAATGACTTATCGGGACAGTCATAATTACTGCTCCTAATAGATAAACAAAAGTAGTGAGATATCAAATAGAATTCAAATAAAATATATTAAAAAAATGCATAGCTGTTTTTACTAGAACATGATTCTATTTGAGCCTATATACATTCTATGTAAAGAGCTATGGAATAAATCTATAAATTCACAGCTGTTACAGCTGTTACTATGACGCCGAGACATATGACTCATTATTACAAACGTGCAGAGAACACTCTAGAACCGGAACCAGATGACGTGGCAAGAAATGAACAGACGCTGTAACATTGTGCTCAGGATATTCTATCTCTCGAAACGAAATTAGGAGTTTATAGTTTACAATTCTAAATCTAAATGTAAGTACTGTTTGTTGTAGTTATTAGGGCTATTAAATATGAAACCTTTAGATATATTTAAGTGTATTTAGTATATCTTTTAGATGGCTAGAGTTGCCGCTAATATCTTTTAGATTAATAAAACGCCATACGCATCAAGAAGTGATAGAGAAACTCAAGATACTCTTTCTGACTGAGGAATCAACAGCAATGGATATCAAACCAATAGAATCGCCAAAAGATCGAAGAAGAAATATAAGAATTTCAAAAACATTAAGACTCCAATGATTAAGTTTAACATTTGTTGATGTAGTTAAATATTTACCAGCAATTGAAAAAATGCTTGTTATTATAAATTGTATTTATAGAAATCAAATGATGTATTGGAAGAAATGACTGAACAACTTGTATAATGTATTGTGTAAATCTGTTTGGTGAATTTTTATGTTCAGTCGTTTCAATAATGATTCGTTTCAATTATGATTAGCGCATGCGCATTAAGCAAAACCGCGCACGAATGCGAGGTTTGCCTAATGCGAACACGTTTAGATATTTCATATCGGTTGTTTCTATTTACATAATTATATATTCATTATGTAAATATAATTATGATTAACGCATGCGCATTAAGCAAAAGCGCGCATGAATGCGCGGTTTTGCCTAGTGGTATTATTTAGATATTAAGGAATCGAAACAATTTATCAAAAGCAGCGAGGAATGAAAAAAGATGACGTTGGTCGAAGAAATGGAAGAGGATTCTAAAATATTAACCAATTTAGTAAAAAATACGTATAATAAATGGAACCAGAACAACCACAAACTATCAATATTACAAATAACACTGGTGTTATAAATATATATTACAAGAAGTGTTCTAAGTGTGAATTAGATAAATCATTAACAGAATTTAGTAAGCGTAAGATTAGCAAAGATGG
Organism: Tubulanus polymorphus; assembly: GCF_964204645.1. Classification (NCBI taxonomy): domain Eukaryota; kingdom Metazoa; phylum Nemertea; class Palaeonemertea; order Tubulaniformes; family Tubulanidae; genus Tubulanus; species Tubulanus polymorphus. Next base: position 15,136,057 of record NC_134025.1, read on the forward strand.
TTTTCAATATTGCTGTAAAACTTGCACTAAACTATATACTAAACAATATCGAGAAGATAATATAGAACATTATAATTATTATATGGCAGAATATATGAGAGAAAGATATCAAACAGATCTTAATTTTAGATTGAAACAATGTTTAAGATCTAGATTAACACAATTATTCAACAAAGAAACGCATTCAGAAACACTATCTAATTTATTGGGTTGTTCAGATGAATTTCTCAAATCATGGATTATATTTCAATTCGATGATAAAATGAATATAGATAATTATGGGGATTATTACCATATTGATCACGTGTTACCAATATCTAAATTTAACATGAATGATGAATACAATAAAAAACTTATTTGGAATTGGAAGAATTTAAGACCTTTAGAAAAGAAGGAAAACATAATTAAATCTAATAAACTAGATTTACAGTTATATTTAGTACAGTTAACAAAGGCAAAGAAATTTATTGATCAATGGAACAATAATCCAAATAATGAACAATACGTTGAGGAATTTGATATCAAGGATCCGATTCAGATGTACTACAACCAAACGTCGAAACAGAAAATGAATCAGAACAAAAATTAACTAAAATAAATGAGTGATAGCGTTAAGAAGAAGCCTAGATCCGAGAAACAAATTATATGGGCAAGAGAATTAGGTAAAAGATCTTCAGAATTAAAAAAAGCTAAGAAAAAGAAATTAACTGATATAAATGAATCACAGACTTTATCTGATATTAATTCAAATAATAATCCATCTAATTCTTCTAATGCTGGAAGTAATTATAAATTATATATTACAATTGGATTAGTAACAGTTATTATATTATCTGGTGTAATATATAAATCAAAATTCAAATCCGATGATAAAGATGATTCCAATAATAATAAACCTATCATACCAGAAAATAAGTCAAATCATAAAGTCATTGAAACTAAATCTAAATTATTATTAATGGATTAAAATAGAATGAAAAAAGAAATATATTTAAGAGATTTATATTATAACCGAGAAAGTGAAGTATCATATTCTAGTATTTCAGAATTATGGAATAAAATTAAATTTGATAATGGTGATATAAAATATAGCGAATTAAAATCATGGTTACAAAATCAACCAACATATCAAATCCACAAGAAAATGGATAAAACTTATTTAACAAGAAAAGTTATGGTTTCATATATCGATCAACAATGGCAAGCAGATTTAATTGACATGAAGAACTTAGAAGAACACAACAAAGGATATTTCTGGATACTGAATGTTATAGACATATTCAGTCGATACGCATGGTCAATTCCAATCAAAAATAAAACTGGTATAGAAGTAACAAATGCTTTTAAATCTATATTTAAAGAAGCTATTCCTGATAAGATACAATTTGATGAAGGTAAGGAATTCTATAACAAACATTTCAAAAAACTATTATCTGATAACGATGTAGACTATTTTTCAACACACTCAGATAAAAAAGCATCTATTATAGAAAGATTTAATAAAACATTGAAAACTAGAATGTGGAAATATTTTACTGCTAATGAAACATATAAATATATCGATGTGTTAGATGATTTAGTGAAAGGTTATAATAATTCTAAACATAATTCTATAAATATGAAACCTATACAAGCTAGAAAAGAAGATAATTCAGAAATAGTTTGGAATAATTTATATGGAGCGTTTGTTACACATGATTTCGGAGAACATAAATTTAAAATAAGACAACACGTAAGAATATCTAAATATAGAAAAACCTTTTATAAAGGTTATACCCCTAATTTTACAGAAGAAATATTTAAGATTAAAAAGATAATATTAACTAAACCTTTTTTTTATAAATTAGAAGATCTAAAAGATGAAGAAATATTAGGTTATTTCTATGAACAAGAATTATCACTTGTACCAAATCCAGATGAAATAGAATACAAAATAGAAAAAGTATTGAAAACAAAAACTCTTGAAGGAAAAAAGTATTCTTTGGTGAAATATAAAGGATATGATGATAAATTTAATGAATGGATTTTATCTAGTAAAATTAAAAGAATAAATGAATAAAGATTTATTTATATTTGAACCGCATAATATGTTAGTTACTGGAGTAACCAATTGTGGTAAAACACATTTCATATTAGATTTGTTAGAAACTATATATAAGGATCATTTTGATAATATAATATTATTCTGTCCTACTTATGAAATGAATAAAACATATAATAGAGACATAGTTAAGATGAAAAAGTTTATTATATTAGATCCTAAAACAGTAAAAGGAAATTTAGATAATTGTATAAAAATAGCAATTGATACTTATAAAGGATCAAATACATTATTCATTATAGATGATTGCGCTCATTTACATGATTCAAAAGTGAGAGAAAGTGAGTTATGTTATCTAGCTTTCTCTGGAAGACATTTTGGGATAACGACATGGGTTTTAAATCAAATATATTTCAATTGTTAAAGACTTTAGGGAGAATATAAGATTTCTAGTTTTATTTTATAACAAAGATAAAAAATCTATGCAACAATCATTGGAAGAAAATCAAATTATACCTACTGAATTACACGATGAATATATGAATAAATTAAAGAATAATAAAGGTTCAAAATTATTACTGAGACTACAATTTCCCTATGAATATAAATTTATAAAATAAAATTTATATGACTATGTATTAGATACCCTAATACCTGATACCCCATTAGATACCCTAATACAAATAATATGTATTAGATATGTATTAGATACCTTAAATACCTTAAATACTTAAAACCCCCTTTTTATTTTCTATTATTTTATACAATTTTCAACTGATATTATTATTTGAATTAAATATAATTAATATCTTAATCACTTCCACTATCACTCTCCAATTCACTATCAGGCCCTATCGATTTATTCAAATGCTCTACCGAATCTACATCAATAGTTGTTTTATTTTTATACTTATTCTTCGCCCTTTTTACTGCATCATCAATAGTTGTTTCATTGTTATGCTTATTCATCCAATCAAATTTATCATTATTTTCTACTTTATGTTTCATAGAATCTTTATTAGTGTTTGCTCCTAATATTTCATTTACAGTGTTTGATCCTAATATTTCATTAGCATCAGTTAAATCTAATTCATCTTTATTAGGTGTTGCTAATAAAAAATCTTCATATAATTCTTTACCATTTACTTTTTTATTTGAAACAAACTTTGTAACATATCTAAATGGGTGTTCTATAAATTCTCTTAAACCAACACGTTCTATAACATTAGTAATATGTACCTTTGTATTCATATGTTTATTCCAATTTGATGGGGCGTTTGAAAATTCACCTTTACAATAATCACAATAATTTCTATTTTCACTAACATTTAATATTATTTCATTATTAGATGTAGTAGGTATTACATTATTAGATGTAGTAGGTATTACTGTAGTAGGTATTACATTATTATCAATTACATACTTAAATTATCAACAACACCACTTTTATTATTATCGATTTCTATTAGTTTAGTTTTATAAATTTTGAAAATAGGATCAAATATCAAAGCTATATTACAAGGTATTACATAATATAAACCATCATTATTTTCATGTGTATCGATGTATGGAATATGTTTATATACTTTACCTCCGTCCATTTATTATATATATTTTTATTAAAGTTAAAATTTTAATACATAACCATATCTAATTGTGAATTTACAATATTTAATTGCGCGTCAGATATAATATAAATGTGCATTTTAAAATTTTTGATTCCTTTATTCTTTGTCATGAATAATTGTATTCCATCTTTAGTGTTTTGTAGTTTTTTTCCAGAACCATGTAATGAATTATCCTCTGTTGTTCTAAAATCTAACCATAATGCATATTTATTGCCGGTATAATAATCAATTTGATTAATATTACAATTTTCAAATGATTTTACTTTTTCATTCATAAAATGTTTTCTAATTTCTGGCCACTGATCAATCATTCTCATTCCTTGACAAAATATTTTATTTGCTATTCCTCCGATAGTTATTTGTACTTTTGTTATTTCAGGATTATAATAATTATCAACATTTATTGCACCATTAGAATATGTTGCAATGGTAAAAAATATTAATATACCTTTAATAGATCTTCTTGGGAAGTTAATATTCTCATTAATAATTTCATCATTTGCATTAATAGTTACAGTTTTAAATTTATCAATATAATCATATAATAATGAAAATCCTTGATTGTATTTAGTTTGAATTATACTTGAAATATTTTCATCAGTTACTGTGTCATATTCCAAACATATATTCGATAATTTATAACTCATATCTTTAACAACGCTAGATAATACAATTTCATTTACAGGAGCAAATGTTATCTCGAATATAATATCTTCTTGAATTGCGTATTTATATAAAGGTGCATTATTATTTATCAATTCAAAGTCTAATGGAATTTTATATTTGCTTCCATAAATCTTTTTTATCAAATTATCTGCGGTACGAGTTACTATTGCGTCATTAGCTCCTGATCTTAATTTATTTTGGTTTTCTGATTGGATTCCTTGAAATATCATATTATTTCTATTTTCTTTAGTTAACCATAAATCTTTATAATGCATGAATAAATTATAATCATCTAATGAGAAAACTGTTTCCGGACCAATCTTTATAGTTAATTTTTTAATCAAATATCTTCCAACATTATCAACAACATAATTGTTATCATGGCCAGTTACTTTTATATCGGCTGATAAATAAATACTATTTGGAACGTAAAAAGTATTTTGTGTTAATCGACGGATTCTAACATATAAAGTTTCATCAGGATTAATATTTGAAGGGTTATTAGTAATTATATGATGTGATCTTTCTGCTTTAATAGCATTAGATATTCTAGAAATCTTAGAAGGACTTATATAACTCCCACTCATTTATTAATCAAAAAAATTAATTATTTATTTTTTATTATTTTTTTCTTGATATCTTTTTGATATCATATTTACTAACCCAAAAATAATAGCACTTACAACTGTAATTAAAAATAAAATAATAATAATAATCAGCAGCAAAGTTAAGAATATTCCCAGCAGATTTCAATATAAAACCAACAATTGATGCAATAACTCCTGGCAATGCTGCAGCAGATTTTTTAGATAGTTCCCATAAATATTTTGCTAATTTCTTTAAACCATCTTTAACTTTATCTTGTATAGAATTATTATCTGGGGGTTTATCCGGTTTATTGGGAGTAGGAGTAGATTTTAAAGCATTTGATATTGTTAAACCAATTGTTGTAAATAACATAGTTACAGCTGTTAGAATTGAAAGAATTGTTATTCCTTCAAACTTAAATAATAATTTTATTCTATCTTTCAATGATATTTTAGAATCTGGTCTTATTAGATATCTTTTAAAAACATCTTTTAATCTATTAATATTATAATCATATGATTTTAATAATAATTTAATTTCTTCTTTTTGTAATTCTATGTTATATTCTAAATCATCTTTTTCTTTTTCTAAACGTAATTCTTTTTGCCTATATTCTATTTCATCAATTACTTGATGATCTAAATCAGACTTTAATTGTTCTATTTCTTTATTTTTATCAGTTAATTCTTTTTCTAAAGTTCTTATTTTAAAATCTCTTATACTTTTATCATGCGCAATTTTATCAGATGCAAGTCTTATACTAATAATTTCTCTAATTGCTTTATCAGAAAATATATCTGAATCTTCTTATTCTTGATCTGCTGCATCAAGTAATCCATTCGGTAAAAGTTTTTCAATTGGAACTTTATTTGATTTAAGTTTACTATTTTTGGAAGTTTTATTCTGTTCAGAACTTGTTTCTGGTTCTAAATTATTATCGATTGTTTCAAATAATTTATTGATTCTTTGTTTAAATACTCTTTCATTTTTAATAATTTCTTCTTGTGTTACATCTTCTGGTTCATTACTATTTCTTATTTTTTTAATTCTAGATATGTCTAACTTAAGCAAAGTTGATTCTGCTAATATTTTTTCTTGTTTTTTATAAGAGATATCAATATAATAATCATCTTTCAAACGATAATAATATTCACCATCTAAAAACTTTAATTCTTGTACTAAAAGTCTAGCGCCTCTGGCATTGATATTATATCCAGATTTTTCAAATATAGGTTTGAAATTATAAATATATTCATTATATTCTAAATTTTGTTTTACTAAATCTGGATTTTCATTTTCAGGATTTATTCTCGATCTAGTTCTTCTATCAAATTCATCTGTTGATTGACCTTTAGAACCACTATCTGCTAAATTAGAATTATATGCTGATTCATCATCATCATTATCAATATTAGTTTCTGCATCATTATAATCATCATCAATATATCCTTCATTATTATTTCCCATTTCTCCCATTTCATAATCTTCTCCACCTTCTACATCCATTTACATAATAAAAAAATTAAAATTTAAAATATAATATTCCTCCGATTACAATTCCTATACAAGTTATAGCTAATTTAGTATTTTCATGGGATTTACTATCATTATCAGTTTTAATTATATCATGTTGAATAATATCAGTTTTTATATCACCGTGTGGGTGCCGTACGGCACCATTTTCTGATGTATTATAATCTTTTATTTTAGAATCATTATTTAATTTAATATTCTTAGTTTTAGTTTCTGTTGATTGAATGTGTTTTTTATTTTTTACACCTTCCATTAATTTTGGAGCAGTAATAATCTTTTTATTTATATCATTCAATCCAAATGAATTATTTATTGTTGCAGTTTTAATTAGATTATTATAACCAATTATATTTCCCATCTTTAATACTAAATCATTAGAAATAATTAATAGATTAGGGCCTATACAATAATTAAGCCTTACATGAGATTTATCTAAATAATTTTGATATCTTATAATGTTTTCTGGAATCGATCTATTTTTATCATTATGTATGGAATCATCAAATAATACTTTAAATTGTTTTTGTGTATCGAATGATGTATTCAAATTTCCAATTATTGGGGATCTTGTTTCAACTTGCGCACCTAAAATACATATCAAATAAGTTCTAATTGATTGATTTATTCTTTGTATTCCGGCGTTAGTAAAACCTTCATTATTTTCTAAAATGAAATAAACCCAACCATTATTGTTTTCTTGTTTTAAATTATCATAAAATGTCGGTAATTTATTAAAATTTAATGTTTCTAAATCCTTAGTTTCTATTTTACCATAACCTAATTTATGACTATAGATATTATACAAACTATTAGATGGTATGGGAAGTGCACAATATTCTGCAATCTTTTTAGGGCAAGGAAGTGATCTTATTGTTCCAATTTTTGTTCTTCTAAAATCAGAATTATTTATATCTATATTAAATTCATTACAAATTTTATAAAACTTTGATAAATTAATATTATTATCTAATTCTTTAAAATACCTAGATCCTGGTAAAGCGCACTCTAATTCATTTAATATTATTCTGATTTGAAAGTATGTATGAAATCTAAATAAACTTTGAATTAATTTATATTTAGAATTATTCAAATGATCATTCCAACTAATTCCACAACCTGTTGTTGCACAATAAACAGCAAAATTTAATTGGTTCTACCAATACTTCATATTAGATTTTAATAACCATTGTTTTTCATCTTTCAATTTTTTAAAATTAATTAAATATACATGAAATATATTTTCCATCTTTGCATTAAAATTATTAGTTTCAGTAACATAAATTTCTAAATTAGTTAATGAATCTAAAACTTCATTTCTATATGTAATATCTTTATTAAAATCTATTGCTGGAATATTATATTTAATTGATTTATTATATTGGAAAGCTTTTGGAAAACTATCTACCATTTATATAATTAAAAAATTAATAATTTATTAATTCTTTTAATAATTTATCATGTTCTTCAACTGTTATATGGCCATTTTACTTATTATATAATCTAGTGTATTTTTTAATTTATTAATTTCTTTTATATTAGTTTTAATTTTTTCTTTATTACTTTTTATATTTAATTTTGAACTTATACCGGTTAAAACACTTGAACTTAATCCTAACACACCAATTGATATAGCTAAAGGTGTAAATGGACTGAATATTGCTAGAAATGTTATTACAGAACTAATTGTAACCGAACCACTTATGATCAAATAATATATAATTTTACTTTTTAGATATTTTTTCTTTTTAACTTTTAAGTCACTTTCAAATTCTAATATTTGTTTTTCTAAATATGTTTTTAATTTAGTTTTATTTATATCATGAGGAATGATATCAATATTATCAACTTTATCTTCCATTTATTTAGAAAAAAATTACTAATTAGTAAATTTATATGCTACAAATATAACAATAACAGTTCCACCTAAAATCCATATTATTTCATATTTCTGTTGTTCTTTACTTGGGGTATAATAATCTGATAATTTAGGTTTGTATAGATGTAATTTTTCTTTATTGGTTACCGCGTTATATAAACTCATTGCATCATCAAGTGATTGAAAATCTCTATGTGAAATCTTCTGATCATATAATTCTTTATTGATGTAATCCATATAGTTTTGTCTTTTTTCTCTATATTCTTCTGCAGCTTTATTATATTTCTCTAACGCTAAGTTATGTCTTCTTTGTTCTCCTAATGAACTATTTTTATCAATATGTTTAAATAAATATCCACCACCAGTAAACGCTAAAGCGTTAACAATTGCCGATCCTATAATAGTTATAATTGCAGAAGCCATTTATTTAGCAAAAAAAATTATGCATTTATATGGGAGGAATATATTTTTGTTTTTCTAAATAATCAATTGTTAAATTAGATAAAGTAACTGCTAATGTTAATTTTAAAATATCATTTATATCAAATCTATCAACATTAACACTTCCCATTTTAAATACTTTTTTTAATACCATTGAATAACCAACAGTTCCAACTGATAGTAAGGCGCCATTATATAATCCAGTTATTATCCACTTATTATCACTCATTTATTTATCAAAAAAATTACTATCATCAAAATATTTAGTTATCTTATTTATGATTAATTCAACATTTATTTCATTACTAGTTTCATTTGTATATATTTCAATTATTATTTTTTTAATATCATCGATGATAAAATCTTCATCTAATTCATAAAATCTTAAAGATTCTCTAATTAAATTAGTAATCTTTTCTACATTTAAAGTTTCTTTATCCATTGTTGTTTTATACTCAAATGTTGTTTCATTAGAAAATGCAATATTTTTGATATGTGTAATTACATCATTAATGTTAAATTTCATTTCTTTCTCACGTTTAAAATCAAATCCAAAACATATACTCGGTCCAACAGTTATATTCATTTATATAATGAAAAAATTACTCTTTACATCTTATAACTAATTCATAAATTACAGGAAAGTTATTCAAATCAATTAAATATCCATTATGATTTCTTATTTCTAATTTAAAATTATTGAAATGTGGAATACAAGGTTTGAAATCACATTCAGTTAAATGATAATTTATTTGAGTTCCAAATTGTTTAACATTTTTTAATGGTAAAATATTTAATAAACCAGAATTACAAATTGTATCTTTAGTTGCTTCAAATGTTTTTGTAGGATCAATTAAATTACAATAAATATAAAAGTGTGTAAAAGGTATTATATTTGAAATGCCTTCTACGTTTACTGTAACAACATCTGGTGCAATTCCTAGCAATTTAGCTAATGGTTTTTTTACTATAAATGCATGTTGACTTTCATCAAATACCTTTATTTTAATTTTATTTGTGCTATCACTTTTTATAAATCTTATTAAAAATTTATCATCTTTTCTAATTTTCAACCGTGCTCTTCTGTTAATTTCTTGTGCTAATGTTTCTAAATTATATAATCCTGGTTTTAAAAATAGATGAAACCATTTATTTATATTTCTGATATGAATTAAAAAAGTATTATGTTCAATAGTTTTATTCGATATATTGTAAAAAGAATTACATAAACTTATATTAACTGATTTTAAATCTACGCAATTTTTATATTCTCTGTCTAATTGTACTAGTAAATTATGAGATTTATAATTTGTAAGTCTTCTAGAATCTACAAATATTCTGTATTCTTTTAATTCCGCCATTTATTTTACATATTTTCTTATTCGAAATCTATTTCATGATGCCCTTTTTCATTCTTACCTTTGTATACGAAATAGAAATCTCCAGAACATAATTCTTCTAAATCTTCACTTGATAATCTATGAAATCTATCCGGTAAATATGTTCTGAATTTATATGTATTACCTTTTAAGCCTTCATATTCTAAGTGTATAACTAATTTATCTCCATAGTTATTAGTAACTGTATCAATATTTGTAATTAGATATTTCTTATGGATTGTTAATTCTGTTAACTTTTTGAATTTATAATCTACAGATTTTACATTTGTTATATCTTTAATTCTATCTAGAAATAATTTGTTGTTCTCACTGTGTGCTTGTTTACTCTCCATTTTAATAACATATTTTTATTAAAATTTGATTAACACGTTAGAATTCTTTTCATTATCTCGTTCTCTTTTGTTTCTTCTCTTTTAAATTTTAAGTATTCATCTAAATTACAACCATAAGCAACTGTATGAATTCCATCATCTAAAATATATCTTTTATCATCAAATGGGTTTAGACTTATTTTTTCAATTTCTTCAATAAACATTTCATGATCTTCAGATCTTAAACATCTCATCTTATGTTTTCTAACTTCTTCATTGAATATACAATTGATGTAATCTTTGAAATGAATATTCTTTTCTACTACATTTTTGGTTATTCCTTTTCACTTTTTAGCTTCATGTTCTTTAGTTTTATATGAATACATTTTAGATCGAATACCTATGAATTCAATCATTTCTTCACCACCTAATTCATCTTTGAATTTACCGGGAACTTTTTTATTATCATTGCTAAACAATTCATGATCTTTAGGATAGTTACTAAAATCAAAATGATGTTTTAATGTTTTTAAATCATCAGTAATGTTATCAGTTTTTATCTTTAATATGTAACTGTCAGTATCAAAATATGATATTTCTATATGTTTTTCTCCAAAAAGTGGTTGTAATACATTATAATAGAATTCATACATTAGTAATTTTGATAATTCTAAAACTGAAGCGCGAACATAGATTGGTTTATTAAATTTGATTGATGTTCTTCTCATCTTAACTGCGGCTAAATTTTCATCAAATATTCTGTTACCAATGAACTTAGGATATGTTTGTAAATGTCTAATTCTTTTACCATTACTGACTAACTCAATATCATTTCTATTTCTAATATTTTCACAAGTCTTACCATAGAATGAATTATTCATTAACTTGAAGAAATCTTTCTCGAAATCAGTTTTAGCTTCAGTTCTCTGTTTGGTGTTAAAATCTATATATTTTTCTAACCACTTAGATTGACTGAATGAAATATAACTATGTACTTTTTTAAGGATCATTCCTTGTTTTAGATAAAACTTTAACATTCTATAATGTACTACATAATTATATTTATCTTCTTGAGTTACCATTAACTTTTCTGTATGAATATGAATTTCGGGTTTAATTCTTTTTTGATAATTTGATAGTTCTTCATAAGTTACAGTTTTATGTTCTGGACAGTATGCTAGATTTCTAGATTTAAATTTAATATGTTCAGGATATTCTAAATCTACAACAAAGAAGTAACCAGTATCTGAATCATCTGCAATATCTAGGATTCTTTTCTTCCAATCAAATTTATCATTATTTTCATTCTGTAAAACTTCAGTTAATTCAAATACTCCATAAGGTTGTGGTTCCATCATTGCCCAACCATACAAATTATTTGCATCTATATATAATAACTTATATCCAGGGTTATCATTTACATTGAAATATCTATCGCCTAATACACCTGAAACTCCTCCTCTTATAGATTTTTCAAATAATAGTAATTGATCTATATTTGTTAACAAATCCATTTTTATATTTGTAAATTTTAATCCACAATCCCATGTTAAACCTGGGCTAGAATAACAATGACAAGGATCAATATTGAAATATTTTAGGTTTACATCTCTAAACCTTTCGAATATATCGGTTAATAATAATACATCTGATTTTAGATATAAATCTACTAATTGCCCATGATTTTCAATTTTGAAATGATTCCAAATATTCAATGTTCTATTATATACTTCATCTTTAACATATTCATTTTTTAATTCATCATAGAATTGTTCTTTTATTTATTCGGTTATGTTAAAATCATTATGATTTTTATAGAAAGAATATGGAATTGCGCCTTTATATCTCATTAATTGGAAATCATCATTATTTGGGTAGTGTTGTTTTAATATTTTCAATTCATCATCAACTAATGATTTTGATAAGTTATCTAATGAACTATTTAAAAATCTATATGAATCTATAAATCTTAAACACCCAAATTGGAATGATATATAATTCTCAGATGTTTTAGCTAACATTCTAAATTTATAAGTTGGTATTTTATCTTTTGATCTATTTGAATTTAATCTTTCTATTTCATTATTAATTTCTTCTATTTTATGACATAACTGTTTGATAAATAAATGTGCATCATATCCTGATAGATTATGAAATATAATGGGTACAAAGTTAATTTTCTTAGCTTGTAAGTTACAATTCTCACGTGCAGCGCCTCTAAACTTTCCGTTCAAATGATCATGGTCTCTTACTTTTTTATCTTTATAATTAAATATCTTTTCACAATAATAACATTTATCTGCAAACGCAAATTCTTCTTTATCTTCTTCTGTCATCATAATTTCTATATTTTTATTTAACTTTTCATTAAATCTTATTTCATATTCAATTAATAAGTCACAAAAATGATTGATAACATTTTCATTTCTGTAATGATAATATTCACTTTCAATTAGTTCTGGATAATCAGATTTTATATATAACCCGAAAGCTGCAGCTGATTGATGAATCTTTTTAATTGTATTTGTTTTTGGTGGTTCATCTGAAAAATCATTTTCATTAGAATTTAATTTCTTTCTTTCATAATATATTTCTTTTCTATCTTGATCAGTTAATTCTTTATTTAATGATTCAAAATCACCATATATTACAAATGGTACTTTATTTTTGTAATCATATTTTTTGAATTCTAATATTTTATCCCTTTCATTTGGTAAAACTAATTTACAATAATCATGATTTTCACATAATTGTTTATGATTTAATAATGTACTTTCATTACTGAATTTATGTAAACATTTTCTACAAAGATATATTTTATGGTGATCATTTTCTGATTTAAAAAATAAATCGATTTGTTTAATCCACATATAATGATTCTCATAATATAGTATATCTATAACATCGTTTGAATCATAATCTTTTGATAGGTATAAAGGTTCTAATGTATAATGTTTTATATTTTTACCTTTTGTATTTGGTAATTTGATTAAATCAAATACATTTATCTTTATATTATTATCTCTTTCTATTTTTGGGATGTTTTTAATTCTAACAGGATACTTATCTATCTTATAATTATTTTCAAATGGTTTATAATGAGTTAATCTAAAACTATGTGTAATATCTTCTGTTGGATGTAAACAACTTATTATAGCCCATAGAAAACATTTATCATCTTCATTTTGTATATTTATTACAGCATTAGTTTTAAATGGTAGTTTAATATAACTCGATGCTTCAATATCTGGTTCTTTATAATATGATACATTATTTTCATCAATTGGTTTTGATTTAGTTAACTTATTATATTTTGGTGTTATAAACATGTAAAGTCATAAATATTATTTCATCAAATATTAAACCAGATCCTTCAAAATATTTCTCTTCAATTTTAGTTTTTACTTCATTATAACATTTATCTAATTTATCATCTATATGTTGTTTAGATATAATATGTTGTGAATGAGAATTTATATTATATATTGGTTTATCTTCCGATTTTATAAACTTTACTTTAGAAGATATACTTATTTTAGGATATTCAACATCTGTAATTATTTTAATTATTTCTTTCATATTTTCTAAATGTTTTTTATTTTCTTCTAATGTTTTTCCTTTATGAAATTTAAACTCGATAGCTGCTGGGCCAATATCACTTTTAAATGCTCCGGTTATCTCTATATCTTTTTTATTATCTAATGAATTAATATATTTTCTTACATCTTCCATGTATGGTCTTTTATTGTTTAATTTATTTTTTATGCTTTTAATTGTCTTCTGTTTCTTATCATTATCTTTATCAAAATAATCTTCACCTAAAATATCATTATTCTTATTTCTAATATGACTTTTAGATTTTAAATGTTCTTTATAATATCTTTTATCACTGAATGATTGATTACATGTATCACATTTATATGTTTCTTTTTCATTCTTTAATTCATCTAATTTAGTTTCTAATATATCATCTTCATATTCTAGTTTCAATTTATTCTCTAAATGTGATTTAGTTTTATTGTGTCTTGCTTTTTGGGATTTATCTATATTGATATTACATGTTGGACAGTAGTACTTATTTGCTTCCATTTTAATACTAAATTTTTTATTAAAATTGATTTTAGAAGTTCAATGATTTAAATGTTATTCATTTATATGAATATTTTAAGAGTAATAGGGGTAATGGGCTTTCATATCTAAGGTTGAATGGTCGAGTTCATTAAAAACAAATATTAAAAGTAATTTAAAACTATAATATATTTTCATAACCGCGTGCATTTCAGTTGAATAATAGAATAATTATTATTATTTGAATATATTTGATTATATGAATTTGTGTATTGTAAATAAATCAATTGGTCGCGGAGCGGAGCGGTAGCGAAGTGGAGCGACCAATTGATTTAATACAATATGCTTTTTAAATTATTGATATCTTAGAATAAATATTTAGTTTTAATATAAAATGCACGCGGTTATGAAAATATATTATAGTTTTTAATTACTTTTAATGTTTTGTTTTTTAATGAGCTCGACCGTTCGACCTTTGGTATGAAAGCCCATTACCCCTATTACTCACGTTATAAAGGCACTGTCGAGCCGTAAACATCGGAAATTTGGCTCCGTTCAATTAGTAGCCATGTTGTGTTTTCTTACCGATATTTCTCTCTTCTTTTCGAGGAAGTGCTATCGAATAATTCCCTCTCTTCTCCACAATCAATTTCAAAGTCAATTTTATGAATTTAATGCTCAGCGGGTCCGAGTCCAAGAATTTACGAGTCCGGCGTTCGCGTGTCTGACAGGTTTACGGGCATTTGTTTGTTACCACTTTAATATTTTTGATTTCTTGTTATTCCGGTTATTTCATTTAAGTATATTGCTGATCAGTTCATGTAACCAAAAGCGTCAATAAATAGATTTTGAATTCATCAATTTTAAATCAAGGTCGTTGAGTCGCGGAGGGCTGCTAGAATTACGTTCGTCTCAGAGAGAAAACAAACGACAGAAAAGTATCAGGTGATTATCGATAGCCTACTACGGTACACACAGTTGACAAACAGTGTTAGGCCTGTGCCGGTTGGTGCGTACTGGGAATAAATATACTGGTTGGTCAGTTGGTTCGGTTGTGAAGTGTGGAAGCTAAGAAAGCCTACCGCAGTACCGGTATTTATTTGTCTATAGGCCTGTTATATAGTAGCCAATACCAGTAAGTACGTAGTTGTTACTCGTATGTGACTGTATGGTGATCTCCACAGGTTAACCGTACGTGAGTTCCCTACTAACGCCGTACGTGAGTTCCTAGTAGCCAATACCATTTTTTAAGTACGAAGTTGTTACCCGTATGTGCCAGTGACTGTACGGTGGTATCCACAGGTTAACCGTAGGTGAGTTCCCTAAAAAGGCCGTAAGTGAGTTCCTATAATCTGCAAACGTGCATGCGTGAAAGAATAGAGATTGGGTTAGGTG
The DNA here is from genome assembly GCF_964204645.1 of Tubulanus polymorphus. Lineage (NCBI taxonomy): Eukaryota > Metazoa > Nemertea > Palaeonemertea > Tubulaniformes > Tubulanidae > Tubulanus > Tubulanus polymorphus. The sequence goes on from NC_134025.1 coordinate 15,152,004, forward strand.
AGGCTAGGCTATTTGTAAATCAAATTTCATCCACCCTGCAGTTACGTTCTGTGGCACAGTGGGTAAATCACTGGACTTCAACTAGATTTTTTTTTCGTTTGGTTTCGAATCCCAATATTGCAAGTCTTAGCATCAACATACTCACATACGGCTAACCTGTAGAAATCACCGTACAGTCACGTACAGGTAACAACAGCGTTTTAAGTACCGGGTATTAAGTGAGTACGACAAGCCTACCATGCCTATGTACTACAAACACAACTTTTTCTCGATCGTCGGCCCTACAGTGATGTTACTATAACTGGTGCAATTATAACATGGATAGGATTTGGCCAGGACTAGCCTAAAGTCTAATTCAATCTATGTTCTAATTCACTCGATAGGTCTTTTTTTAAAACAGGGATCATTCATTTATTACGTACGCATAAAATTTGATTATTTCAACCCCCTCTCCCTCTGTACGTAAAATCTGCCATTTTTTCATGTACATTAAGCATTACAGTACGTAATTGCCCTGACCCCTCCCCCTCCCCTAATGCGTACATAATAAATGAATGATCCCACAATACAGTGAAGTATTCACACGCAGAAAGGCTAATTGATTTGAGCCATGTGATTAAATTTGGCCAGGCCTTCTGTGTTCTGCTGACATTAATAGTCAATGTGAGTAATAGGGAATATCTTGTTTCATACCAAAGGTCGAAGGGTCGAGCTCATAAAAAATAAAAAATAAATTCTCGCAAACTCGAATTTATTTTTTATTTTTTACTCACTCGCCCCTTCAACCTTTGATATGAAACAACTTATTCCCTATTACTCTTAAAATATTCATATATATGAATAAAATATAAATGAATAACTTCTAAAATCAATTTTAATAAAAAATTTAGTATTAAAATGGAAGCAAATAAGTACTACTGCCCAACATGTAATATCAATAAAGATAAATCCCAAAAATCAAGACACAATAAAACTAAAACACATTTAGAGAATAAATTGAAACTAGAATATTTACAGTTATATTCAGAACAGTTAACAAAGGCAAAGAAATATATTGAATTATGGAATAATGATCCAAATAATGAACAATACGTTGAGGAATTTGATATCAAGGATCCGAAATGACTTATCGGGACAGTCATAATTACTGCTCCTAATAGATAAACAAAAGTAGTGAGATATCAAATAGAATTCAAATAAAATATATTAAAAAAATGCATAGCTGTTTATACTAGAACATGATTCTATTTGAGCCTATATACATTCTATGTAAAGAGCTATGGAATAAATCTATAAATTCACAGCTGTTACAGCTGTTACTATGACGCCGAGACATATGACTCATTATTACAAACGTGCAGAGAACACTCTAGAACCGGAACCAGATGACGTGGCAAGAAATGAACAGACGCTGTAACATTGTCCTCAGGATATTCTATCTCTCGAAACGAAATTAGGAGTTTATAGTTTACAATTCTAAATCTAAATGTAAGTACTGTTTGTTGTAGTTATTAGGGCTATTAAATATGAAACCTTTAGATATATTTAAGTGTATTTAGTATATCTTTTAGATGGCTAGAGTTGCCGCTAATATCTTTTAGATTAATAAAACGCCATACGCATCAAGAAGTGATAGAGAAACTCAAGATACTCTTTCTGACTGAGGAATCAACAGCAATGGATATCAAACCAATAGAATCACCAAAAGATCGACGAAGAAACTATATAAGAATTTCAAAAACATTAAGACTCCAATGATTAAGTTTAACATTTGTTGATGTAGTTAAATATTTACCAGCAATTGAAAAAATGTTTATAATTATAAATTGTATTTATAGAAATCAAATGATGTATTGGAAGAAACGGCCGAACAACTTGTATAATGTATTATGTAAATCTGATTGGTGAATTTTTATGTTCGGTCGTTTCTATTCAGAATGAATATATAATTAGGATTAGCGCATGCGCATTGATCAAAAGCGCGCACGAATGCGCGGTTTGCTCAGTGGTATGATTTAGATATTTCATGTCGGTTGTTTCTATTTACATAATGAATATATAATTATGATTAACGCATGCGCATTAAGCAAAAACGCTCCTATAAGAGCGGTTTGCCCAGTGGTATTATTTAGATATCAGGGAATCGAAACAACTTATCAAAAGCAGCGAGGAATGAAAAAGGATGACGTTGGTCGAAGAAATGGAAGAGGATTCTAAAATATTAACCAATTTAGTAAAAAATACATATAATAAATGGAACCAGAACAACCACAAACTATCAATATTACAAATAACACTGGTGTTATAAATATATATTACAAGAAATGTTCTAAATGTGAATTAGATAAATTAGCTTTAACAGAATTTAGTAAGCGTAAGATTAGCAAAGGTGGTTTTCAATATTGTTGTAAAACTTGTTTTAAACTATATACCAAACAATACCGAGAAGATAATATAGAACATTATAATTATTATATGGCAGAATATATGAGAGAAAGATATGAAACAGATCTTAATTTTAGATTGAAACAATGCTTAAGATCTAGATTAACACAATTATTCAACAAAGAAACGCATTCAGAAACACTATCTAATTCGTTGGGTTGTTCAGATGAATTTCTCAAATCATGGATTATATTTCAATTCGATGATAATATGAATGAAGATAATTATGGGGATTATTACCATATTGATCACGTGTTACCAATATCTAAATTTAACATGAATGATGAATACAATAAAAAACTTATTTGGAATTGGAAGAATTTAAGGCCTTTAGAAAATAAAGAAAATCAAATCAAATCTAATAAACTAGATTTGCAGTTATATTTAGAACAGTTAACAAAGGCAAAGAAATTCATTGAATTATGGAACAATGATCCAAATAATGAACAATACGTTGAGTCTTTAATGAGTGGTTAAAGAATAATAGATTTTAAATAAAAAATATTAAAAAAACAATAACTTCAACTAGCTAGTGAATTCTATTATATTTTTAATATTTTCTTTTCAAAAAAGAATACTTTATATTTTGAATAGATTCAAAAAAAAATTCTTTAAATTCAAATAGCTAGTATCAGTAGTCAATACTAGAATTCTTTAACTTTAACTATCTAGTATCATTTTATAATACTTATAATATTTTTCTTATTAAATTTCTCTAATATAAATGTCAAAGAAATCGAGTGAGAATAGTATTGATATTGAAAAAACATTAGATGATTTGGCTATAAGTGATAATAAAGATACAGTTGTTTCTAATTCTATTCAAGTTAATAACAATATTGATTATGAATACTATTTATATTGTAAGCATCATCTTCAATTATTAATTGCTGGCGGGAAATCTAAGGATTTCTTAGGAAAAATTTTAACTTATCAAGAACTAGATGCTATGAAACAAGATAAAGTAATAAAATATTTTGAGATTTATGAAGAAGCTAGATTAGCTAGAATAAATGATTCTATTTCAGATGGTATTGTCAAATGTTATTCAAAATTATGTAACCAGTTAATACCAATTGATGATGAAAATAAATTATATAGTGATTTGAAAAATGACTACTTAGTTATGACTGAATTACAAAAATGGGTTGGTTATGCTTCATTTCAATTAGGATCGGTTATGACATTCATTTCTACTGGTGTCATAACATTCGAACATCAAGCCTATGGAACATAAATCAGGTAAGAACGAAACAGATGTACTACAACCAAACGGTGAAACAGAAAATGAATCAAAACAAAAATTAACTAAAATAAATGAGTGATGGCGTTAAGAAAAAGCCTAGATCCGAGAAACAAATTAAATGGGCAAGAGAATTAGGTAAAAGATCTTCAGAATTAAAAAAAAAGCTAAGAAAAAGAAATTAACTGATATAAATGAATCACAGACTTTATCTGATATTGATTCAAATAATAATCCATCTGATTCTTCTAATGCTGGAAGTAATTATAAATTATATATTACAATTGGATTAGTAACAGTTATTATATTATCCGGTGTAATAAATAAATCAAAATTCAAATCTGATGATAAAGATGATTCCAATGACAATAAACCTATCATACCAGAAAATAAGTCAAATCATAAAGTCATTGAAACTAAATCTAAATTATTATTAATGGATTAAAAAAAGATGAAAAAAGAACAATATTTAAGAGATTTATATTATAACCCAGAGAGTGAAGTATCATATTCTAGTATTTCAGAATTATGGAATAAAATTAAATCTGATAATGAAAATGGTGCCATACGGCACCCACATGGTGGTATAAAATATAGTGAAATCATGGTTACAAAATCAACCAACATATCAAATTCACAAGAAAATGGATAAAACTTATTTAACAAGAAAAGTTATGGTTTCATATATCGATCAACAATGGCAAGCAGATTTAATTGACATGAAGAACTTAGAAGAATACATCAAAGGATATTTCTGGATATTAAATGTTATAGACATATTCAGTAGATACGCATGGTCAATTCCAATCAAAAATAAAACTGGTATAGAAGTAACAAATGCTTTTAAATCTATATTTAAAGAAGCTATTCCAGATAAGATACAATTTGATGAAGGTAAGGAATTTTATAACAAACATTTTAAAAAACTATTATCTGATAACGATGTAGATTATTTTTCAACACACTCAGATAAAAAAGCATCTATTATAGAAAGATTTAATAAAACATTGAAAACTAGAATGTGGAAATATTTTACTGTTAATGAAACATATAAATATATCGATGTGTTAGATGATTTAGTGAAAGGTTATAATAATTCTAAACATAGTTCTATAAATATGAAACCTATACAAGCTAGAAAAGAAGATAATTCAGAAATAGTTTGGAATAATTTATATGGTGCATTTGTTACACATGATTTCGGTGAACCTAAATTTAAAATAGGACAACACGTTAGAATATCTAAATATAGAAAAACATTCTATAAAGAAATATTCAAGATTAAAAAGATGATATTAACTAAACCTTTTGTTTATAAACAAGGAGATCTAAAAGATGAAGAAATATTAGGTTATTTCTATGAACAAGAATCATCACTTGTACCAAACCCAGATGAAATAGAATACAAAATAGAAAAAGTATTGAAAACAAAAACTCTTAAAGGAAAAAAGTATTCTTTGGTGAAATATAAAGGATACGATGATAAATTTAATGAATGGATTTTATCTAGTAAAATTAAAAGAATAAATGAATAAAGATTTATTTATATTTGAACCGCATAATATGTTAGTTACTGGTGTAACAAACTGTGGTAAAACACATTTCATATTAGATTTGTTAGAAACTATTTATAAGAATCATTTTGATAATATAATATTATTCTGCCCTACTTATGAAATGAATAAAACATGTAATAGAGATATAGTTAAGATGAAAAAGTTTATTATATTAGATCCTAAAACAGTAAAAGAAAATTTAGATAATTGTATAAAAATAGCAATTGATACTTATAAAGGATCAAATACATTATTCATTGTAGATGATTGCGCAAATTTACATGATTCAAAAGTTAGAGAAAATGAGTTATGTTATCTAGCTTTCTCTGGGAGACATTTTGGGATAACAACATGGGTTTTAAATCAAAAATATAATTCAATTGTTAAAGAATTTAGGGAGAATATAAGATTTCTAGTTTTATTTTATAACAAAGATAAAAAATCTATGCAACAATCATTGGAAGAAAATCAAATTATACCTACTGAGTTACATGATGAATATATGAATAAATTAAAGAATAATAAAGGTTCAAAATTATTACTGAGACTACAATTTCCCTATGAATATAAATTTATAAAATAACTATTTATATTTCTATGTATTAGATACCCTATTAGATACCCTAATACCTGATACCCCCTAATGTCTTTATTATCTTTAGTACTTTTAGTACTTTTAGTACATAAAGAATAAATCTTCATATTATTAATACTTTAAAAATAAAATAGAACTACTAAACTACTAAAGATAATAAAGACATAACAAAGACACATAGATTTATCATTACTGAATCAAATATATATAATAAATCTGTGAGATAAATAAATCTATGATATTTATTACATCTATATGTGTTTGTTATGTCTTTATTATCTTTTGTACTTTTAGTACATAAAGAATAAATCTTTATTTAATTAGTACTTAGAAAAATAAATATATAAATAATTTTTATATATGATAAATCTATGATATTTATCATTATTGAAACAGATATATATAATAAATATGTGTGATAAATAGATTTAATTATTGAAACAGTAATATATAAAATCCATCAGATGAATAAATATAATTATTGAAACAGTGCTATATATATATTTATGTCTTTATTGTCTTTAGTAGTTTAGTAGTTTTGAAAATAATTTTATTCACTACTAATAAAATAAAGATTTATTCTTTATGTACTAAAAGTACTAAGCCTACTAAAGACAATAAAGACACAAGGGGTATTATATTCATATTTTAAATTACTTTTCTGATTCTAATTCTGAAAACAATTTGAGCCATGCATCTTTTAATTCTTGTGATCTTCTTTCGCCTAATAGTTTAGTATGATAACCAATATTATTCAAACCCTTAGCAAACAATTCATAAGTTAAATAAATATATTTGTTTAATTTGTCTTCACTTATATTTTTATATTTATTTTTTGCATCATTTCTAATTTTATCTATAACATCCTGTGAAAAATCTTCATAACTGTAGTATTGAATTATTTCATCAAAGTTATCACTTATATTATCATTGGCAGCAACTTTTTTCAATTCTGTTAAAAAATCTATATTTTTAAATTTTATGAAATAATGTATACCCCAATAATTATATAGATCAATTTTTATAAGCGTCCGACCAGTTTCAATATCTGACAATACTTGTTTTGGATTATTTCTTACATAATCGATAAAAATTGATCTATATAATTTCCAATGATAATTATTTTCGATATCAAAAAATACAGTTGGTACTCTATAAAGGTTATTTGAATCAGCAGCTTTTATTGTATGTTCAAAAGAATTATCATGTTTAATTCTATCTTTAGGTAATACAACAACATTACACTTTTCACATATATTTCTTTCTATGTTATCCAAATGTATCTGTGTTAATTTATGCTTTGAAAAATTACTACGACTTATATATTTATCACATTCTTCACAATATTTATCTTCTTTAACATTATCATTATCAATTTCACTATCATTATTCAATTCATTTAAAGTCTTATTCTTATTTTTCTTATGCTTGAGTGAATTAAGATGAGTTGCCCAATTCTTATAACTTTTATACTGTTTACATACGTCACAATATTTTTCATTTGTCTTTTTTGATTCAATATCATATGTAGAGGGTATATTATAAGATGTAGATGCTGTTACATCTTCTATTTTATATTCAATATCATTCTTATCTTCTATTTTAGTTTCAATATTATCTTCTATTTTATATTCAATATCATTCTTATCTTCTATTTTAGTTTCAATATTATCTTCTATTTTATATTCAATATCATTCTTATCTTCTATTTTAGTTTCAATATTATTTTCTATTTTAGTTTCAATATTATCTTTTATTTTACTTATTCTATATTTGAATTGATTAAAGTAATCTCCAAAATACTTACTGTATTCATCATAAGGTAATATATAATATATATCTGATATCATTTCACTTGGAGTTTGTATTTCATATATTCCACCTTCCATTTATTATATAAATTTTTTATTAAAGTTAACATTTTAATACATAACACTATTTAATTGAGAATTTACAATATTTAATTGTGCGTCAGATATAATATAAATGTGCATTTTGAAATTTTTGATTCCTTTATTCTTTGTCATGAATAATTGTATTCCATCTTTAGTGTTTTGTAATTTTTTTCCAGAACCATGTAATGAATTATCCTCTGTTGTTCTGAAATCTAACCATAATGCATATTTATTACTGGTATAATAATCAATTTGATTAATATTACAATTTTCAGATGATTTTACTTTTTCATTCATAAAATGTTTTCTAATTTCTGGCCATTGATCAATCATTCTCATTCATTGACAAAATATTTTATTTGCTATTCCTTCGATAGTTATTTCTACTTTTGTTATTTCAGGATTATAATAATTATCAACATTTATTGCGCCATTAGTATATGTTGCAATGGTAAAAAATATTAATATACCTTTAATAGATCTTCTTGGGAAGTTAATATTCTCATTAATAATTTCATCATTTGCATTAATAGTTACAGTTTTAAATTTATCAATATAATCATATAATAATGAAAATCCTTGATTGTATTTAGTTTGAATTATACTTGCAATATTTTCATCAGTTACTGTATCATATTCTAAACATATATTCGATAATTTATAACTCATATCTTTATTAACGCTAGATATTACAATTTCATTAACAGGAACAAATGTTATCTCAAATATAACGTCTTCTTGAATTGCGTATTTATATAAAGGTGCATTGTTATTTATCAATTCAAAGTCTAATGGAATTTTATATTTGCTTCCATATATACTTTTTATCAATTTATCTACAGCATTAGTTAATATTGCATTATGTGCTTCTGGTCTTAATTTATTTTGGTTTTCTGATTGGATGCCTTGAAATATCATATTATTTCTGTTTTCTTTAGTTAACCATAAATCTTTATAATGCATAAATAAATTATAATCATCTAATGAGAAAACTGTTTCTGGACCAATCTTTATAGTTAATTTTTTAATCAAATATCTTCCAACATTATCAACAACATAATTATTATTATTACCGATTACTTTTATATCGGCTGATAAATAAATACTATTTGGAACATAAAAAGTATTTTGTGTTAATCTAGGAATTCTAACATATAAAGTTTCATCAGGATTAATATTAGAAGGGTTATGAGTAATTATATGATGTGATCTTTCTGCTTTAATAGCATTAGATATTCTATGATTCTTTGAAGGACTGATATAACTCCCACTCATTTATTTTAACAAAAAAATTAATTATTTATTTTTTATCATGTTTACTAAACCAAAAATAATTGCACTTACAACTGTAATTAAAAATAAAATAATATGTTCAGCAGCAAAGTTAATAATGTTTCCTGCGTATTTCAATATAAAACCAACAATTGATGCAATAACTCCGGGTAAAGCTGCAGCAGATTTTTTAGATAGTTCCCATAAATATTTTGCTAATTTCTTTAAACCATCCTTAACTTTATCTTGTATAGAATTATTATCATTCGGGGGTTTATCCGGTTTATGGGAGTAGGAGTAGATTTCAAAGCATTTGATATTGCTAAACCAATTGTTGTAAATAACATAGTTACAGCCGTTAGAATTGAAAGAATTGTTATTCCTTCAAACTTAAATAATAATTTTATTCTATCTTTCAATGATATTCTAGAATCTGGTTTTATTAGATATCTTTTAAAAACATCTTTTAATCTATCAATATTATAATCATATGATTTTAACAATAATTTAATTTCTTCTTTTTGTAATTCTATGTTATATTCTGAATCATCTTTTTCTTTTTCTAAATATGCATTTCTTTTTCTAAATTCATTTTCTTCAATTGCTTGACGATCAAGAACAGACTTTAGTTGTTCTATTTCTTCATTTTTATCAGTTAATTCTTTTTCTAAAGTTCTAATTTTAAAATCTCTTATACTTTTATCATGCATAATTTTATCAGATGCAAGTCTTATACTAATAATTTCTCTTATTGCTTTATCAGAAAATATATCTAAATCTTCTAATTGTTGATCTGTTGCATCAAGTAATCCCTTCGGTAAAAGTTTTTCAGTTTGAACTTCTCTTGAATTAGGTTTACTAGTTTTGGAAGTTATATTCTGTTCAGAAGTTGTTTCTGTTTCTAAATTATTATCGATTGTTTCAAATAATTCATTAATTCTTTGTTTAAATACTCTTTCATTTTTAATAATTTCTTCTTGTGTTACATCTTCTGGTTCATTACTATTTCTTATTCTCTTAATTCTATCTGGTTTTAAATTAAGCAAAGTTGATTCTGCTAATATTTTGTTATGTTTTTTATAAGAGATATCAATATAATAATCATCTTTCAAACGATAATAATATTCACCATCTTGATATTATATCCAGATTTTTCAAATATAGGTTTGAAATTATGAATATATTCATTATATTCTAAATTTTTCTTTACTAAACCTTGATTTTCATTTTCAGGATTTATTCTCGATCTAGTTCTTCTATCAAATTCATCTGTTGATTGACCTTTAGAACCACTATCTGCTAAATTAGAATTATATGCTGATTCATTACCATCATCAATATTAGTTTCTGCATCATTATAATAATCATCAATATATCCTTCATTATTATTTCCCATTTCTCCCATTTCATAATCTTCACCTTCTGCCATTTACATAATAAAAAAAATTAAAATTTAAAATATAATATTCCTCCGATTACAATTCCTATACAAGTTAAAGCTAATTTAGCATTTTCATGGGATTTATTATCATCATTTAGTTTAATTATTTCATGTTGAATATTATCAGTTTTAATATTTTCTGATGTATTGTAATCTTTTATTTTAGAATCATTATTTAATTTAATATTCTTAGTTTTAGTTTCTGTTGATTGAATATGTTTTTTATTTTTTTCACCTTCCATTAATTTTGGAGCGGTAATAATCTTTTTATTTATATCATTCAATCCAAATGAATTATTTATTGTTGCAGTTTTAATTAGATTATTATAACCAATTATATTTCCCATCTTTAATACTAAATCATTAGAAATAATTAATAGATTAGGGCCTATACAATAATTTAATCTAATATGTGATTTATCTAAATAATTTTGATATCTTACAATGTTTTCTGGAATCGATCTATTTTTATCATTATGAATTGAATCTTCAAATAAAACTTTAAATTATTTCTGCGTATCAAATGATGTATTTAAATTTCCAATTATTGGGGATCTTGTTTCAACCTGTGATCCTAGAATACATATCAAATAAGTTCTAATAGATTGATTTATTCTTTCTATACCTGATTTAGTAAAACCTTCACTATTTTCTAAAATGAAATAAACCCAACCATTATTGTTTTCTTGTTTTAAATTATCATAAAATGTCGGTAATTTATTGAAATTTAATGTTTCTAAATCCTTTGTTTCTATTTTACCATAACCTAATTTATTACTATAGATATTATAAAAACTATTAGATGGTATGGGAAGTGCACAATATTCTGCAATCTTTTTAGGGCAAGGAAGTGATCTTATTGTTCCAATTTTTGTTCTAAAATCAGAATTATTTATATCTATATTAAATTCATTACAAATTTTATAAAACTTTGATAAATTAATATTATTATCTAATTCTTTAAAATATCTAGACCCTGGTAAAGCACACTCTAATTCATTTAATATTATTCTGATTTGAAAGTATGTATGAAATCTAAATAAACTTTGAATTAATTTATATTTAGAATTATTCAAATGATCATTCCAACTAATTCCACAACCTGTTGTTGCACAATAAACAGCAAAATTTAATTGGTTCTGCCAATACTTCATATTAGATTTTAATAACCATTGTTTTTCATCTTTCAATTTTTTAAAATTAATTAAATAGACATGAAATATATTTTCCATCTTTGCATTAAAATTATTAGTTTCAGTAACATAAATTTCTAAATTAGTTAATGAATCTAAAACTTCATTTATATATGTTATATCTTTATTAAAATCTATTGCTGGAATATTATATTTAATTGATTTATTATATTGGAAAGCTTTTGGAAAACTATCTACCATTTATTTAATTAAAAAATTAATAATTTATTAATTCTATTAATAATTTATCTTGTTCTTCAACTGTTATATGGCCATTTAAACTTATTATATAATCTAGTGTATTCTTTAATTTATTAATTTCTTTTATATTAGTTTTAATTTTTTCTTTATAACTTTTTATATTTAATTTTGAACTTATACCGGTTAAAACACTTGAACTTAATCCTAATACACCAATTGATATTATAGCTAAAGGTGTTAATGGACTGAATATTGCTAAAAATGTTATTACAGAACTAATTGTAACCGAACCACTAATAATAAGATAATATATAATTTTACTTTTTAAATATTTTTTCTTTTTTTATCTTTAAGTCACTTTCAAATTCTAATATTTGTTTTTCTAAATATGTTTTTAATTTAGTTTTATTTATATCATGAGGAATAATATCAATATTATCAACTTTATCTCTCATTTATTTAGAAAGAAATTACTAATTAGTAAACTTATAAACAACAAATATAACAATAACTGTTCCACCTAAAATCCAAATTATTTCATATTTCTGTTGTTCTTTACTTGGGGTATAATAATCTGATAATTTAGGTTTGTATAGATGTAATTTTTCTTTATTGGTTACCGCGTTATATAAACTCATTGCATCATCAACTGATTGAAAATCTCTATGTGAAATCTTCTGATCATATAATTCTTTATTGATGTAATCCATATAGTTTTGTCTCTTTTCTCTATATTCTTCTGCAGCTTTATTGTATTTCTCTAACGCTAAGTTATGTCTTCTTTGTTCTCCTAATGAACTATTTTTATCAATATGCTTAAATAAATAACCACCACCAGTAAATGCCAAAGCGTTAACAATTGCCGATCCTATAATAGTTATAATTGCAGAAGCCATTTATTTAACAAAAAAATTACACACTTCTTATATAGGAGGAATATATTTTTGTTTTTCCAAATAATCAATAGTTAAATTAGATAAAGTAACTGCTAATGTTAATTTCAAGATATCATTTATATCAAATCTATCAACATTAACACTTCCCATTTTAAATACTTTTTTTAATACCATTGAATAACCAACAGTTCCAACTGATAGTAATGCTCCATTATATAATCCAGTTATTATCCACTTATTATCACTCATTTCTTTATAAAAAAAAATTACTATCATCAAAATATTTAGTTAACTTATTTATGATTATTTCAACATTTATTTCATTACTAGTTTCATTTGTATATATTTCAATTATTATTTTTTTAATATCATCTATAATAAAATCTTCATCTAATTCATAAAATCTTAAAGATTCTCTAATTAAATTAGTAATCTTTTCTATATTTAAAGTTTCTTTATCTATTGTTGTTTCATACTCAAATGTTGTTTCATTAGAAAATACAATATTTTTAATATGTGTAATTACATCATTAATGTTAAATTTCATTTCTTTCTCATGTTTAAAATCAAACCCAAAACATATACTCGGCCCAACAGTTATATTCATTTATATATCAAAAAAATTACTCTTTACATCTTATAACTAATTCATAAATTACAGGAAAGTTATTTAAATCAATTAAATATCCATTATGATTTCTTATTTCTAATTTGAAATTATTGAAATGTGGAATGCAAGGTTTAAAATCACATTCTGTTAAATTATAATTTATTTGAGTTCCAAATTGTTTAACATTTTTTAGCGGTAAAATATTTAGCATACTAGAACTACAAATTGTTTCTTTAGTTGCTTCGAAAGTTTTTGTAGGCTCGATTAAATTGCAATAAATATAAAAGTGTGTAAAAGGTATTATATTTGAGCTGCCTTCTGCGTTTCCAGTAACTGTAAGCGGTTTGATTCCTAACATTTTAGCCAGTGGTTTGTTTACCATAAATTTATGTTGTTCATTAGATATCTTTATTCTTATTTTATTAGTACTATCAATTTTATTAAATTTAATTTCAAATACAGAAGTGCCCCCGATTTTCAACCGAGCTCTTCTATTAATTTCCTGCGCTAATGATTCTAAATTATATAATCCTGGTTTTAAAAATATATGAAACCATTTATCTTTATTTCTTTTATAAATCATAAACCCTCTATGTTCAAAAGTTTTATCCGATACGTTGTAAAAAGAATTACATAAACTTACATTTACTAATTTTAAATCAACACAATTCTTGAATTCTCTATCTAATTGAACTAGTAAATTATGTGATTTATAATTTGTAAGCCTTCTAGAATCAACAAATATTCTGTATTCTTTTAATTCTACCATTTATTTTACATATTTTATTCGAAATCTATTTCATGGTGCCCTTTTTCATTCTTACCTTTGTATACGAAATAGAAATCTCCAGAACATAATTCTTCTAAGTCTTCACTTGATAATCTATGAAATCTATCCGGTAAATATGTTCTGAATTTATATGTATTTCCTTTTAATCCTTCATATTCTAAGTGTATAACTAATTTATCTCCAAATTTGTTAGTAACTCTATCAATATTTGTAATTAGATATTTCTTATGGATTGTTAATTCTTTTAACTTCTTAAATTTATAATCTACTGATTTGACATTTGAAGTATCTTTTATTCTATCTAGAAATAATTTCTTGTTCTCACTGTGTGTTTGTTTACTCTCCATTTATAATACATATTTTATTAAAATTTGATTAACACGTTAGAATTCTTTTCATTATCTTGTTCTCTTTTGTTTCTTCTCTTTTAAATTTTAAGTATTCATCTAAATTACAACCATAAGCAACTGTATGAATTCCATCATCTAAAATATATCTTTTATCATCAAATGGGTTTAGACTTATCTTCTCTATTTCTTCAATAAACATTTCATGATCTTCAGATCTTAAACATCTCATCTTATGTTTTCTAACTTCTTCATTGAATATACAATTGATGTAATCTTTGAAATGAATATTCTTTTCAACAACGCTTTTGGTAATTCCTTTTAAATTTTTAGATTCATGAGTTTTAGTTTTATAACTATACATTTTAGATCTAATACCAATGAATTCAATCATTTCTTCACCACCTAATTCATCCTTGAATTTACCGGGAACTTTTTTATTATCATTGCTTAACAATTCATGATCTTTAGGATAGTTACTAAAATCAAAATGATGTTTTAATGTTTTTAAATCATCTGTTATGTTATCAGTTTTTATCTTTAATATGTAACTGTCAGTATCAAAATATAATATTTCTATATGTTTTTCTCCAAAAAGTGGTTGTAATACATTATAATAGAATTCATACATTAGTAATTTTGATATTTCTAAAACTGAAGCACCAACATAGATTGGTTTATAAATTTCATTGATGTTCTTCTCATTCTAACTGCCGCTAAATTTTCATCAAATATTCTGTTACCTAAAAACTTAGGATATGATTGTAAATGCCTTATCCTTTTACCATTACTGACTAACTCAATATCATTTCTATTTCTAATATTTTCACAAGTCTTACCATAGAATGCATTATTTATTAGTTTGAAGAAATCTTTCTCAAAATCAGTTTTAGCTTCAGTTCTCTGTTTGGTGTTAAAATCTATATATTTTTCTAACCACTTAGATTGACTAAATGAAATATATCTATGAACTCTTTTTAGAACCATTCCTTGTTTTAGATAAAACTTTAACATTCTATAATGTACTACATAATTATATTTATCTTCTTGAGTTACCATTAACTTTTCTGTATGAATATGATTTTCGGGTTTAATTCTTTTTTGGTAATTTGATAATTCTTCATGTGTTACAGTTTTATGTTCTGGACAGTATGCTAGATTTCTAGATTTAAATTTTTTATCTTCAGGATATTCCAAGTCTACAACAAAGAAGTAACCAGTATCTGAATCATCTGCAATATCTAGAATTCTTTTCTTCCAATCAAATTTATCATTATTTTCATGTTGTGAAACTTCAGTTAATTCAAATACTCCATAAGGTTGTGGTTCCATCATTGCCCATCCTTAAAGATTATTTGCATCTATATATAATAACTTATATCCAGGATTGTCATTTACATTGAAATATCTATCACCTAATACACCTGAAACTCCTCCTCTTATAGATTTTTCAAATAATAGTAATTGATCTATATTTGTTAACAAATCCATTTTTATATCTGTAAATTTTAATCCACAATCCCATGTTTAACCTGGGCTAGAATAACAATGACAAGGATCAATGTTAAAATATTTTAGGTTTACATCTCTAAACCTTTCGAATATATCGGTTAATAATAATACATCTGATTTTAGATATAAATCTACTAATTGCCCATGATTTTTCATTCTAAAATGATTCCAAATATTCAATGTTCTATTATATACTTCATCTTTAACATATTCATTTTTTAATTCATCATAGAATTGTTCTTTTAATAATTCAGTTATGTTAAAATCATTATGTGATTTATAAAATGAATATGGAATTGCTCCTTTATATCTCATTAATTGAAAATCATCATTATTTGGGTAGTGTTGTTTTAATATTTTTAATTCATCATCAACTAATGATTTTGATAAGTTATCTAATGAACTATTTAAAAATCTATATGAATCTATAAATCTTAGGCAACCAAATTGGAATGATATATTGTCATCAAAATATTTAGTTAACTTATTTATGATTATTTCAACATTTATTTCATTACTAGTTTCATTTGTATATATTTCAATTATTATTTTTTTAATATCATCTATAATAAAATCTTCATCTAATTCATAAAATCTTAAAGATTCTCTAATTAAATTAGTAATCTTTTCTATATTTAAAGTTTCTTTATCTATTGTTGTTTCATACTCAAATGTTGTTTCATTAGAAAATACAATATTTTTAATATGTGTAATTACATCATTAATGTTAAATTTCATTTCTTTCTCATGTTTAAAATCAAACCCAAAACATATACTCGGCCCAACAGTTATATTCATTCATTTAATTTCTTCTATTTTATGACATAACTGCTTGATAAATAAATGTGCATCATATCCTGATAGATTATGAAATATAACTGGTACAAAGTTAATTTTCTTAGCTTGTAAGTTACAATTCTCATGTGCAGCGCCTCTAAACTTTCCATTCAAATGATCATGGTCTCTTACTTTTTTATCTTTATAATTAAATATCTTTTCACAATAATAACATTTATCTGCAAACTCAAATGCTTCTTTATCTTCTTCTGTCATTATAATTTCTATATTTGTATTCAATAATTTACTAAATCTTATTTCATATTCAATTAATAAGTCACAAAAATGATTTATAACATTTTCATTTCTATAATGATAATATTCACTTTCAATTAGTTCTGGATAATCAGATTTAATATATAACCCGAAAGCTGCAGCTGATTGATGAAACTTTTTAATAGTATTTGTTTTTGGTGGTTCATCTGAAAAATCATTTTCATTAGAATTTAATTTCTTTCTTTTATAATATATTTCTTTTCTATCTTGATCAGTTAATTCTTTATTTAATGATTCAAAATCTCCATATATTACAAATGGTACTTTATTTTTGTAATCATATTTTTTGAATTCTAATATTTTATCCTTTTCATTTGGTAAAACTAATTTACAATAATCATGATTTTCACATAATTGTTTATGATTTAATAATGCACTTTCATTACTGAATCTATGTAAACATTTTCTACAAAGATATATTTTATTATCAAAGTCATTTTCTGATTTAAAAAATAAATCAATTCTTTTAATCCACATATAATGATTCTCATAATATAATATATCTATAACATCATTTGAATCATAATCTTTTGATAGGTATAAAGGTTCTTATGTATAATGTTAATGTTGTTACCTTTTGTATTTGGTAATTTGATTAAATCAAATACATTTATTCTTAAATTATTATCTCTTTCTATTTTTGGGATGTTTTTAATTATAACAGGATACTTATCTATCTTATAATTATTTTCAAATGGTTTATAATGAGTTAATCTAAAACTATGTGTAATATCTTCTGTTTGGTGTAAACAACTTATTATAGCCCATAGAAAACATTTATCATCTTTATTTTGTACATTTATAACAGCATTAGTCTTAAATGGTAGTTTAATATAACTTGATGCTTCAATATCTGGTTCTTTATAATATGATACATTATTTTCATCAATTGGTTTTGATTTAGTTAACTTATTATATTTTGTGTTATAAACATGTAAAGTCATAAATATTATTTCATCGAATATTAAACCAGACCCTTCAAAATATTTCTCTTCTATTTTAGTTTTTACTTCATTATAACATTTATCTAATTTATCATCTATATGTTGTTTAGATATAATATGTTGTGAATGAGAATTTATATTATATATTGTTTTATCTTCAGATTTTATGAATTTAACTTTTGATGAAATACTTATTTTAGGATATTCTACGTCTGTAATTATTTTTATTATTTCTTTCATATTTTCTAAATGTTTTTTATTTTCTTCTAATGTTTTTCCTTTATGAAATTTAAACTCGATAGCTGCTGGACCAATATCACTTTTAAATGCTTCGGTTATCTCTATATCTTTTTTATTATCTAATGAATTAATATAATTTCTTACATCTTCCATGTATGGTCTTTTATTGTTTAATTTATTTTTTATGCTTTAAATTGTCTTCTGTTTCTTATCATTATCTTTATCAAAATAATCTTCACCTAAAATATCATTATTCTTATTTCTAATATGACTTTTAGATTTTAAGTGTTCATTATAATATCTTTTATCACTGAATGATTGATTACATGTATCACATTTATATGTTTCTTTTTCATTCTTTAATTCTTCTAATTTAGTTTCTAATATATCATCTTTATATTCTAGTTTCAATTTATTCTCTAAATGTGTTTTAGTTTTATTGTGTCTTGATTTTTGGGATTTATCTATATTGATATTACATGTTGAACAGTAGTACTTATTTGCTTCCATTTTAATACTAAATTTTTTATTAAAATTGATTTTAGAAGTTATTCATTTATATTTTATTCATATATATGAATATTTTAAGAGTAATAGGGAATAAGTTGTTTCATATCAAAGGTTGAAGGGGCGAGTGAGTAAAAAATAAAAAATAAATTCGAGTTTGCGAGAATTTATTTTTTATTTTTTATGAGCAAACTGTTTTCGTGAACAAACTGTCAGGACAGACGGACGATCAAAAACACTCACCAAATACTATGAATAATGGATATCTTGAAACGGGTGGCCATAGTGACTTTCCTAATGATAAGTATTACTCATTAAATACTGTTAATGAATTATTTCGCACTTGTGATGCTAATTCTATTCTCTCTTTCCATACTAATGTTTGTAGTATCACTACTATACCTCCTTGTGGTATTTTGGTGGGTTCTTTTAATGGTGATGAGACTTGTCCGATTTTGCTAGGAACAAATGTTTTGAAGCATGTGCCATCGTTTAAGTTTTTGTTCTCCCATGAAGAAGAGATACCAAGAACGCGTTTAATGAGAGTTGCTGGGAACAGTGAAATTTTGGTACCGCGAGGAGGCGTGACAACAATTCCGACTTGTGGTAAGATAGACCCAAAATCGGGGCGTTATATGTTATCAGAGTTAGCAACCCCGTTACCTGGTAATTTGATGGTCGTAGAGAGCGTTATAGATACGGATGTTCATTCAGACCAGATCCAAGTTTGTAATATGACACAAAGTGATGTCTGGCTGAAACCAAAAACACCTATAGGAATTTTGGCTCCTGTTGGAATTCAAACTTTGCGTATTTCGGATGTCAATGAGAATGGCATTGTTATTGACCATTTGAACACCCTGGCTGATCAGGCTGAGCATGTTTCAGATAAAGAGATTTCTCCTGCTATTGTTAAACAGATTAATGACATATTTATTGACTTTCCAGGGACTGAAGCTGAAAAACAGGAAGGTCTTGAATTGTTTCGTAAGAATTTTGAGGTCTTTGCTGAGGGTGAATTAGATCTCGGCTACACTGATCTGGTTGAACACCACATTACTCTTACTGATGATAAACCATTGGTCCAGCCATTTAGACGTATTCCCCCAAATGTATATCACGAATTATTGGATCATTTGCAGGTATTACAAGATCGTTCAATTATACGGCCTAGTGAGAGCCCTTATGCAAGTCCTATTGTGATCGTTCGTAAGAAAATTACGGGTGCCATTAGTCTCAGTGTAGATTTTAGACTTTTGAATTCATACACTGTTCGTGATTCCTTTCCTTTGCCTCGTATTGGGGAAGCATTGGATGCTTTATTAGGGTCTCAGTGGTACTCCTGTATGGATCTCCAGAGTGCATACCATCGAATGAAAATGGCTGAGGAAGATATTCCTAAAACAGCATTTACAACCCCTATGGGACTTTATGAATATTTGCGTTTGCCATTCGGGTTACGGAACGCTCCGAGTAACTTTTTTAAAGACTCATGCAGTAAGCATTTAAAGATGCTATATATAAATGTGTTTTAATCTATATAGACGATATAATTTGCTATTCTAGGACGATGGGGGAGCACCTTCACCGACTAGATATTGTATTTCAAACTTTGAAAAAACACGGATTGAAATCGGAATTGAAAAAGTGCCAGTTCTTTAAAAAGAAAGTAATTTATCTGGGGTATGAGATCTCAGGTGAAGGTATGAGACCCGATCCCGGGAAGATAGCTGTTAATAGAGACTGGCCGGTTCCTACCACGTTAAAAGAATTGAAATCATTTCTGGGTATGGCGAGTTGGCACCGTAGATTTGTCCCGAATTTTGCACAGACTGCACGTCCTCTTCATGATCTAGTTTCCAAAGTAGGGCCAGCTACTAGATTCAAGTCGAAAAGTGTGTCTATTGGTGAATGTTGGGATGAAAACTGTCAATCTGCTTTTGGTGGGGTTAAAAAATTGTTTGGAAATGCCTGCCTGCTTTCTTTTGCAGATTATACTTTGCCGTTCACAGTAGAAATTGATGCCTCGCAGATAGGGTTAGGGGCCATTTTGACGCAGCAAAGGGACGGTAAAAGATGTGTGATAGCTTATCAGGAAATCTGAGCGAAATATGAGCAATTACTCTAGTAAAAAGCTGGAATTGTTAGCTTTGAGATGGGCAGTTGCTGTTCAATTCCGAGACTATTTGTTAGGGTCGAAATTCACTGTACTAACAGATAGCAATCCTCTTTGCTATATTTTTACTAGGAAAAAGCTTCCTGCTTTAGAGCAGCGATGTGTTAATGATCTGGCTTCTTTTGACTTTGTGATCAATTATTTGTCTGGTGGACGTAATGTTGCTGCAGACTCGCTTTTTAGATTGAATCAGGACTCTGAGACGGAGGATGAAGATGATAATGAATACAGTGCTATGAGCATTTGAGTCATTATTCTGAAAGAACATATATTCCATCTTATTTCAGACATAACTACGAAAGTGGAGATGTGGTGGAGGCTAAAATTCGGGCACTTTGTACTAAACTGGATGACAGATACTTCTTTTCTTCTAGATTGTCGGAAGTTGCGGAAGCGCAATATATTGATCCGGTCATCCGAGTTATTAAATCTTATGTTGCAGGTATGACTACGGATCGTGGAACATTTTCAAAAGCTCAGAAAATTTCATTTCGTGAGCATAAGAGATTAATTATTGTAAATAATGTGTTGTACATGAAATGCGTATTGCAGGGATCTGAGGTTTTCCAATTAGTAGTCCCTGAATCTTTTAAGATTAAAGCAATGAATGCTGTGCATGACTGCATGGGTCATCAAGGTATTACACGCACAGAGCAGTTGCTTAGAGAAAGGTTTCATTGGAAAAATCTTGCCTCTGATGTTGTTACTTCTGTAACTAATTGTAAACGCTGTTTGTTAGCGAAAAATGCTTCTAAAGTGCGAACACCATTGGGCAGAGTAAGAGCGAATCACCCTCTAGAGGTTGTGTCTATCGATTATACTGTATTGGAAATGGCCTCTTGTGGTGAGGAAAATGTGTTAGTAATAACTGATGTTTATACTAAATTTACTGTTGCAGTTCCAACTAAAGATCAGAAGGCGGATACTGTCGCGAAAGCGCTAATTAATAGTTGGTTTCAAGTGTATGGGGTGCCCTAGCGAATCCATAGTGATCAAGGTAGAAACTTTGAGAGTAAGATTGTTGCTGCCTTATGTACGATTTTTGGGGTGGCGAAGTCAAGGACAACCCCGTATCACCCTGAGGGTAACGCTCAGGTTGAGCGATTTAATTCGACGCTTCATAACTTATTGAAAACGTTGGAGTGAACAGAAACGTCACTGGCCTAAATTTCTACCTGAGTTGGTTTACTTTTACAATGTGACGCCACATCGTACTACTGGTTTTTCTCCATAGTTTATGATGTTTGGTCGTAGGCCGCAGCTGCCGTTAGAATATCTTCTAGGTACTGTTTACTCATATGACTTCCAAGGTCAATGGCTTGAGGAACATCAAAAACGTTTGAAGTATATTTGTCAAATGTCGATGGAGAAATCTGATAGAGAGGCTGCCAAACGTAAGCATGTATATGATCAAGATGTTAAACATAATCACTCTCTTTCTGTAGGTAGTTTAGTGTTTCGTCGGAAGCGATATGAAGGTCGTCATAAGATTCAAGACCCATTTGATGATGCTCTATATAGAGTGATCAGTTGTCTGAGTGAAAATGTGTATGAAATCGAAAATCTGTCCGATTCTGGGGATGTGAAAATCGTTAATAGGAACGACTTGAAACTTATTCCGGATAAACTGGCAGTGGAGTTATCCAGTTCAACTTTACCTATTGTTGATGTAGATTCTATTTCAGATGAGTCATCAGATGAATCGGATTCAGATTTTGATTACGATTTTGTCAATGTGGACATAACATGTAAAAATGCTGGCGAAACTGGGGTACGTTCTTCAAGTAGAATCAATGCTAGAAAACGTTCAAACCCGTATAATTTACCGAGATCAGCTCGCTTGTAAATGTTTACTCTAAATGTATGTGGATTGTTTTTTCCTCGTACATTATTATTCAACTTGTGGATTATTTTGTATTTGATAAAATTGATTTGTTATTTTGTTATTTCAAGGAAAATTTTGGTACGGATTGTCAGGATTTGGCACGAGTGGAACCACGTTGTGGGCGTGAGTGTGGTATTATGGAAAATACCCATTAACCAATACAGTTTATATTTCAGATTTCCCCTTTCAGTCTATCATAATGCATGTACGTGTTGCTAGCATGTCTGTAACCTTATAACCATGTTTTTCACACTTCCTGCACCAGCAATTCCAATTGATACAAAAACCTATATATCTAACCCGCACATACCAGTGTTGCGCATTCATTCATAGACTCTAGCACGGCAGGAACAAGTGTCTGTGCATTTACTGGTGAGTTTTACGTTATACTTCGAATTTGTCAATTTTGTCTCCAGTTTATTTTCCTGTGGCATAGGTGGCAAAGCTTTATATGTTCTTCGTGGGTATAGCTAAAAGTAATAGGGAATATGTTGTTTCAGATCAAAGGTCGAACGGTCGAGTTCATTAAAAACAAAACATTAAAAGTAATTTAAAACTATAATATATTTTCATAACCGTGTGCATTTTATATTAAAACTAAATATTTATTCTAAGATATCAATAATTTAAAAAGCATATTGTATTTAATCAATTGGTCGCTCCACTTCGCTACCGCTCCGCTCCGCGACCAATTGATTTATTTACAATACACACATTCATATAATCAAATATATTCAAATAATAATAATATTCAACTGAAATACACACGGTTATGAAAATATATTATAGTTTTAAATTACTTTTAATATTTGTTATTAATGAACTCGACCATTCAACCTTTAACCTGAAACAACATATTCCCTATTACTCTTAAAATATTCATATACATGAATAAAATATAAATGAATAACATATAAATTGATAGATTATTCAATATAAAAGTGTGAGTAAAGTGTTAGTAAAAAAGTAACGAGTAATTAACGAGCTCTTATAAATAGATATATAGATATATTTTAAACATATTTCAATATTTATATTTGGTATGAGTTAGATTTTTAAACATTAAAAGTGTTAGTAAAGTGTGATTTATATGTGTTAAATTCTTATTTTCAATATAAAAAGTAACGAGTAATTAACGAGTGAAATAATTCATATTTAAAACAGTGATTATTTATATTTATATGCGTTAAATTATTATTTTATGTTTAAAAGTAACGAGTAATTAACGAGTTGATGAAAATATCAATTTTAATAACAAAATTACTTATAAATATGAATGAACAGATACTACATTTCAAAGATATCGATTTAAATGAATTAGAAAAATATTTTACAATCAAAAATTTCATTCCTATTAAAGATTTGTTTAAAACTGCGCGTCTTCGTTTTCAAGTGAAAAATATTACTGAATTAGTGTTTAAAAATCATTATCTGATAATAGAGTTATCGAATGATAAAGATAAATTCTTATTCAATACAATAATTCCAAAATTCACAACATTTGATGGAATAGATAAACATTTAATGATTACAGATGAAATGCAATCACTTTTTAATAATGAAAATTCACATAAAACATTATTTTTACACTAACGTTATTGCCCATTCAGAGAATGCTATGTTATGTTTTTCAGATTACAAGAAAAGAGATTTATCCCTGACATTCCAAATGAAAAATCAAATAAAGATGTTGGAATTCAATGTAATTTAGATAATGAAATTGTTGCGCCTAAATATAATCCTAATGAAAGCGTTTTATGTAATTGTGGAAAATATTATACTCGAAGCAATAAATCACACCATCTTAAATCAAAATATCATAAAACATATTGAAGATAAAAACTAATAACATAACCGATGATTTAAAAACATTAAAACATCATTTTGATTTCAGTAACTATCCTAAAGATCATGAATTGTTTGGCATGAAATGATAAATTGTTTGACAGTTGAAATGATAAATTGTTTGACAGTTAAAATGATAAATTGTTTGACAGTTGAAATGATAAATTATTCGACTGTTGAAATGATAAGACAGTTGAAATGATAAATTGTTTGACAGTTGAAATGATAAATTGTTTGACAGTTGAAATGATAAATTGTTTGACAGCTGAAATGATAAATTGTTTGACAGTTGAAATGATAAATTGTTTGACAGTTGAAATGATAATTTGTTTGACAGTTGAAATGATAAATTGTTTGACAGTTGAAATGATAAATTGTTTGACAGTTGAAATGATAAGACGGCTGAAATGATAAATTGTTTGACAGTTGAAATGATAAATTGTTTGACAGTTGAAATGTTAAATTGTTTGACAGTTGAAATGATAAATTGTTTGACAGTTGAAATGATAAATTGTTTGACAGTTGAAATGATAAATTGTTTGACAGTTGAAATGATAAATTGTTTGACAGTTGAAATGTTAAATTGTTTGGCCGTAAATTTAATTGTTATTTGATTTAATCATTTAAAAGTTTATATTTTTAAAATGATTATAAAATATTTAATTAAAAACTAGCAAATATTTTATGAACTGTTTAATTTTTCTCTTAAATAAATGGATGGTTTCATTCCAACTGGGAAAAGTGATTTAAAACATTATTGAGTTGCTGGAGGTTTAACATTAGCAGCATTATATTTTTACTATGAGAATATTTCAAAAGATTTGATGAATGAAAATAATAAATTGAGTAAAAAATTAAAGAAGTTAAATGGAAACAATCACAGAAATAAAAAGAATAAAAAAGTTAATTTAGAAAATGATTTAGAGGATTAAAACAGCATCTTTTAATTTCATATATTTTGACTATAAAAATGAGTGAAAATATATTAAACTTATTACATCTAATATATAAAAATCAACAGAATATTAAATCAATTATTATGCTTACAGGTTTATTTTCTTTTTCAATTTATAGTATAAAACAGTTGTTAGAATTTTATGATTCTTGTAAAATTAGATATACAGAATTGAAAGAAAACATAAATTATCTATCAGATCGAATAAATAATATTAAATGCTGTGAAATATGTAATAAAATATATAAAAATAAAAAATCATTAAGGAATCACACGTATATTCATGAGCTTAACAATAAACTGTATAATTCAAATTAAGATATATAATATTTAGATTAATACCCCCTTATGTCTTCATTGTCTTTAGTAGGCTTAGTACTTTTAGTACATAAAGAATAAATCTTTATTTTATTTGTAGTTGAAAAAAATAGAACTACTAAACTACTAAGGAGATAAAGACCCAGTTTAAATAATAATATTTATTTATCACATAGATTTATGATATATTATTGTTTCAAAATAATAAATATCATAGATTTATTAAATATTACTGTTTCAGTAATGATAAATCTTTGTCTTTATTGTCTTTAGTAGTTTAGTAGTTTTGAAAATAATTTTATTCAGTAGGAATAATATAAATATTTATTCTTTATGTACTAAAAGTACATAAAGTACTAAAGACAATAAAGACACAAACCAACCAACACACATAGATTCATCATATATATTTGATTCAGTAATAAATATCATATATTTATTATATAAATTTGATTCAATAATGATAAATATAGTATTTATTTATCTCACAGATTTATTATATATTACTGTTTCAATAATGATAAATATCATAGATTTATTACATATTACTTTTTCAGTAATAATATTTATTCATCTCACAGATTTATTATAAATGTTTTTATTTTTTTTTTTCTAAGTACTAATGAAATAAAGATTTATTCGTTATGTACTAAAATTACTAAAAGTACTAAAGACATAAAGACGCAAGGGGTATTATATTCATATTCATATTTATTTTTATATCAAATAAAAGAGGCACATTTTCATATTCTTTAGCCAATATATTTTATATATTCAGCTAATATATTTTATATTTCCAACACTGGAAAAGTATAAATCATATTCAATTATATATTTACTTTTATCATTAATAAAAGAGGATTACAATGAATCCGCTTGATTGTTTAACTGTTTAAGTATTAAATTGTGTACATTGTATATTCATAAACTAAATGAAATAAATCACGAATAAGATTTTTAAATTAGCTGAAATGTATGAAATATTGTATGAAATATTAGTTAATTGAAAAGGGGGGTTGAGGTATCAATGTATTAAATACGTATTAATGTATTAAATACATATATTATGCTTTATCTTTTAAATTCAAGTCACAGAAGTAATTTATGTTTTAATTTATTCAAATATGTTGTTAAATTTCTTTACATAAACTAAAATAATACAAGATGATACTAACTTATTCAAGGTAAAGTTTTTCTAGTATTATTCTAGTCAAATGTAAAGAAATGTAAAGTAAACAAGAATTGAATAGATTCAATAAGAATTATAATAGGTTTCTTTAACTTTAACTAAATAATACTAGCTTATTCAATTGTATTGTTTTTCTAATGTTTTTTATTCAATTCTTGTTTACTTTACATTTCTTTACATTTGACTAGAATAAAACGCATATAAATATAAATAATCACTGTTTTAAATATGAATTATTTCACTCGTTAATTACTCGTTACTTTTTATATTGAAAATAAGAATTTAACGCATATAAATATAAATATTCAATGATTTATATATGAATTATTTCAATCACACTTTACTAACACTTTTAATGTTTAAAAATCTAACTCATACCAAATATAAATATTGAAATATGTTTAAAATATATCTATATATCTATTTATAAGAGCTCGTTAATTACTCGTTACTTTTTTACTAACACTTTACTCACACTTTTATATTGAATAATCTATCAATTTATATATGTTATTCATTTATATTTTATTCATGTATATGAATATTTTAAGAGTAATAGGGAATATGTTGTTTCAGGTTAAAGGTTGAATGGTCGAGTCCATTAATAACAAATATTAAAAGTAATTTAAAACTATAATATATTTTCATAACCGTGTGTATTTCAGTTGAATATTATTATTATTTGAATATATTTGATTATATGAATGTGTGTATTGTAAATAAATCAATTGGTGGCGGAGCGGGGCGGTAGCGAAGTTGAGCGACCAATTGATTTAATACAATATGCTTTTTAAATTATTGATATCTTAGAATAAATATTTAGTTTTAATATAAAATGCACACGGTTATGAAAATATATTATGGTTTTAAATTACTTTTATGGTTTTAAATTACCGTTCGACCTTTGATCTGAAGCAACATATTCCCTATTACTGCTAAATAATATAGCATTTCCATGTTGAATGATATAAGTTTTTTAACTTAATATAGATTCAATAGATTTTCCTTAACAGTGATTGATATTGTTTTGAGAGTTAATTAATTATAGTGTACTTATTATTCAATTCATTTTGAGATAGTTGCATTAATGAATTAATATACTTTATGTTTTATGCAAATGTTAAGATATATTTTTTTATATTTTGTAGACCTTGCTAGTTGATAACTACTATAGTTGCCAGTCACATTTCCGATAGTTCCGATGGTTTATTGAAATTCGCTAAATGTAAACCAACTGGTACTTAAATAAACTGTTCATCCGCACCAATAGTCTGTTTAGCTGATGTGCCTGGGACAGGTTTTCTTCCCCTCCGGACCTTAACCCCTGCATACCACAATATCTCGACTTGAAGGGACATTAAACGCAAGGGTGCAACTGCAATTTCGAAGTAGCAGCTCCCGCAGTCCAATCGCCTGTTAATTTCGAATTGCCAGCGCCGGAAGCCCCGAGACAGCCGCCTATGAACTTCGAGCAACCAGCACCAGCAACACGTTCGCCACCTGTTCGTTTTGAGTCTCCGTTGACTCCCGTCGTACCGATGAGCAGTACGCCACATATGTTAAATCCAAACGCTGCTGTGTTCAATCCGCCCGGGATGCACCACACAAATGATCAACTCATTAATGAGTTTTCCGGTTTGCTCGGCTACTCGTGCTGGCGGGGTAGTCTGGAGAGGCCAATGAAAACTCCGGGGTGTTACTAAAACTATGTACTACTAAAACGAAGACCGAAGACCTATGCACTTTGCGAGACTAAACCTATGCATGACTAAAACGAAGACCGAAGACCTATGCACTCATTAGAAATCATAACTAGGGGCGCTATCTATATATTCAACCACCTCTGTCGATGAGTATAGGCAATCGGGACCTACTCGATATAAACATACATAAGGAAACGTAAAATGTTCGGTTATTTTTCTCGGGTGCATAGGTCTTCGTTTTAGTAGTGCACAGTTTTAGTAACACCCACACACGCAAAACTAAAACTATGCATGACTAAAACGAAGACCTATGCTCTTTTACAAAACTTACTTCAAACGTCGAATTCTTTACGCAACCACTTCGGGGAAGCTCCAGTTACGACTATGCTGACAAATGTACGTATTTACGACGAATAAAACGAAGTTTTCATCTATTAATGTGCGATTTCTATTATATTCGATTCGCTGCGTTGTCGTGGCTAATACATCATTTTCACAAATAAATGTTGAGGATTCTATTCTTCTATTAATACTCTACACTCCGCTCGAGCCAGATCTCATCTCGGGACCGTAATGATATGACCGACTCGAGTGATATCCGAGGAGGATGTCATGTATTTTATAAACTTGTCCAAAAATTAAAAAAAAAAAAATCTTAGAATCGAACGGTTATCCGGGTTGATCGGATCCTGAATTTATCATTAATAAAAGAGGATTACAATGAATCCGCTTGATTGTTTAACTGTTTAAGTATTAAATTGTGTACATTGTATATTCATAAACTAAATGAAATAAATCACGAATAAGATTTTTAAATTAGCTGAAATGTATGAAATATTGTATGAAATATTAGTTAATTGAAAAGGGGGGTTGAGGTATCAATGTATTAAATACGTATTACTGTATTAAATACATATATTATGCTTTATCTTTTAAATTCAAGTCACAGAAGTAATTTATGTTTTAATTTATTCAAATATGTTGTTAAATTTCTTTACATAAACTAAAATAATACAAGATGATACTAACTTATTCAAGGTAAAGTTTTTCTAGTATTATTCTAGTCAAATGTAAAGAAATGTAAAGTAAACAAGAATTGAATAGATTCAATAAGAATTATAATAGGTTTCTTTAACTTTAACTAAATAATACTAGCTTATTCAATTGTATTGTTTTTCTAATGTTTTTTATTCAATTCTTGTTTACTTTACATTTCTTTACATTTGACTAGAATAAAACGCATATAAATATAAATAATCACTGTTTTAAATATGAATTATTTCACTCGTTAATTACTCGTTACTTTTTATATTGAAAATAAGAATTTAACGCATATAAATATAAATATTCAATGATTTATATATGAATTATTTCAATCACACTTTACTAACACTTTTAATGTTTAAAAATCTAACTCATACCAAATATAAATATTGAAATATGTTTAAAATATATCTATATATCTATTTATAAGAGCTCGTTAATTACTCGTTACTTTTTTACTAACACTTTACTCACACTTTTATATTGAATAATCTATCAATTTATATATGTTATTCATTTATATTTTATTCATGTATATGAATATTTTAAGAGTAATAGGGAATATGTTGTTTCAGGTTAAAGGTTGAATGGTCGAGTCCATTAATAACAAATATTAAAAGTAATTTAAAACTTTAATATATTTTCATAACCGTGTGTATTTCAGTTGAATATTATTATTATTTGAATATATTTGATTATATGAATGTGTGTATTGTAAATAAATCAATTGGTGGCGGAGCGGGGCGGTAGCGAAGTTGAGCGACCAATTGATTTAATACAATATGCTTTTTAAATTATTGATATCTTAGAATAAATATTTAGTTTTAATATAAAATGCACACGGTTATGAAAATATATTATGGTTTTAAATTACTTTTATGGTTTTAAATTACCGTTCGACCTTTGATCTGAAGCAACATATTCCCTATTACTGCTAAATAATATAGCATTTCCATGTTGAATGATATAAGTTTTTTAACTTAATATAGATTCAATAGATTTTCCTTAACAGTGATTGATATTGTTTTGAGAGTTAATTAATTATAGTGTACTTATTATTCAATTCATTTTGAGATTAATGAATTAATATACTTTATGTTTTATGCAAATGTTAAGATATATTTTTTTATATTTTGTAGACCTTGCTAGTTGATAACTACTATAGTTGCCAGTCACATTTCCGATAGTTCCGATGGTTTATTGAAATTCGCTAAATGTAAACCAACTGGTACTTAAATAAACTGTTCATCCGCACCAATAGTCTGTTTAGCTGATGTGCCTGGGACAGGTTTTCTTCCCCTCCGGACCTTAACCCCTGCATACCACAATATCTCGACTTGAAGGGACATTAAACGCAAGGGTGCAACTGCAATTTCGAAGTAGCAGCTCCCGCAGTCCAATCGCCTGTTAATTTCGAATTGCCAGCGCCGGAAGCCCCGAGACAGCCGCCTATGAACTTCGAGCAACCAGCACCAGCAACACGTTCGCCACCTGTTCGTTTTGAGTCTCCGTTGACTCCCGTCGTACCGATGAGCAGTACGCCACATATGTTAAATCCAAACGCTGCTGTGTTCAATCCGCCCGGGATGCACCACACAAATGATCAACTCATTAATGAGTTTTCCGGTTTGCTCGGCTACTCGTGCTGGCGGGGTAGTCTGGAGAGGCCAATGAAAACTCCGGGGTGTTACTAAAACTATGTACTACTAAAACGAAGACCGAAGACCTATGCACTTTGCGAGACTAAACCTATGCATGACTAAAACGAAGACCGAAGACCTATGCACTCATTAGAAATCATAACTAGGGGCGCTATCTATATATTCAACCACCTCTGTCGATGAGTATAGGCAATCGGGACCTACTCGATATAAACATACATAAGGAAACGTAAAATGTTCGGTTATTTTTCTCGGGTGCATAGGTCTTCGTTTTAGTAGTGCACAGTTTTAGTAACACCCACACACGCAAAACTAAAACTATGCATGACTAAAACGAAGACCTATGCTCTTTTACAAAACTTACTTCAAACGTCGAATTCTTTACGCAACCACTTCGGGGAAGCTCCAGTTACGACTATGCTGACAAATGTACGTATTTACGACGAATAAAACGAAGTTTTCATCTATTAATGTGCGATTTCTATTATATTCGATTCGCTGCGTTGTCGTGGCTAATACATCATTTTCACAAATAAATGTTGAGGATTCTATTCTTCTATTAATACTCTACACTCCGCTCGAGCCAGATCTCATCTCGGGACCGTAATGATATGACCGACTCGAGTGATATCCGAGGAGGATGTCATGTATTTTATAAACTTGTCCAAAAATTTAAAAAAAAAAAATCTTAGAATCGAACGGTTATCCGGGTTGATCGGATCCTGATCGATCGAAGTCTACTGTTGTAGGAGTACGCGTTATTGTGACTGATTAATTATTCGCCATTAACCAAAATTGAACTGGGTGCATAGGTCTTCGTTTTAGTAGTGCATAGTTTTAGTAACACCCACACACGCAAAACTAAAACTATGCATGACTAAAACGAAGACCTATGCACTTTTGCAAAACTTACTTCAAACATGAAATTATTCACACAACCACTTCGGGGAAGCTCCAGTTACGACTATGCAGACAAATGTACGTATTTACGACGAATGAAACGAAGTTTTCATCTATAAATGTGCGATTTATATCATATTCGATTCGCTGCGTTGTCGTTGCTAATACATTATTTTCACAAATAATTGTTTACGATTCTATTCTTCTGTCAATACTCTACACTCCGCTCGAGGCGGATCCCATCTTGAGACCGTAATGAAATTACCGACTCGAGTGATATCTGAGTAGGATGTCATGTATTGTATAAAGTTGTCCAAAATTTTTCAAAAAACATCTTAGAATCGAACGGTTATCCGGGTTGATCGGATCCTGATCGAAGTCTACTGTTGTAGGAGTACGCGTTATTGTGACTGATTAATTATTCGCCATTAACCAAAATTGAACTGGGTGCATAGGTCTTCGTTTTAATAGTGCATAGTTTTAGTAACACCCACACACGCAAAACTAAAACTATGCATGACTAAAACGAAGACCTATGCACTTTTACAAAACTTAATTCAAACATGGAATTATTCACGCAACCACTTCGGGGAAGCTCCAGTTACGACTATGCCGACAAATGTACGTATTTACGACGAATAAAACGGAGTTTTTATCTATAAATGTGCGATTTCTATTATATTCGATTCGCTGCGTTGTCGTGGCTAATACATCATTTTCACAAATAAATGTTTAGGATTCTATTCTTCTATTAATACTCTACACTCCGCTCGAGCTGGATCTCGTCTCGGGACCGTAATGATATGACCGACTCGAGTGATATCCCAGTAGAATGTCATGTATTTTATAAACTTGTCCAAAATTTTTCAAAAAACATCTTAGAATCGAATGGTTATCCGGGTTGATCGGATCCTGATCGATCGAAGTCCACTGTTGTTGGAGTACGCGTTATTGTGACTGATTAATTATTCGCCATTAACCAAAATTGAACTGGGTGCATAGGTCTTCGTTTTAGTAGTGCATAGTTTTAGTAACACCCACACACGCAAAACTAAAACTATGCATGACTAAAACGAAGACCTATGCACTTTTACAAAACTTACTTCGAACGTGGAATTCTTCACGCAACCACTTGGGGGAAGCCTAGTTACGACTATGCCGACAAATGTACGTATTTACGACGAATAAAACGAAGTTTTCATCTATAAATGTGCGGTTTCTATTATATTCGATTCGCTGCGTTGTCGCGGCTAATACATCATTTTCACAAATAAATGTTTAGGATTCTATTCTTCTATTAATACTCTACACTCCGCTCGAGCCGGATCTCATCTCGGGACCGTAATGATATGACCGACTCGAGTGATATCCGAGTAGGATGTCATGTATTTTATAAACTTGCCCAAAATTTTTCAAAAAACATCTTAGAATCGAACGGTTATCCGGGTTGATCGGATCCTGATCGATCGAAGTCTACTGTTGTAGGAGTACGCGTTATTGTGACTGATTAATTATTCGCCATTAACCAAAATTGAACTGGGTGCATAGGTCTTCGTTTTAGTAGTGCATAGTTTTAGTAACACCCACACACGCAAAACTAAAACTATGCATGACTAAAACGAAGACCTATGCACTTTTACAAAACTTAATTCAAACATGGAATTATTCACGCAACCACTTCGGGGAAGCTCCAGTTACGACTATGCCGACAAATGTACGTATTTACGACGAATAAAACGGAGTTTTTATCTATAAATGTGCGATTTCTATTATATTCGATTCGCTGCGTTGTCGTGGCTAATACATCATTTTCACAAATAAATGTTTAGGATTCTATTCTTCTATTAATACTCTACACTCCGCTCGAGCTGGATCTCGTCTCGGGACCGTAATGATATGACCGACTCAAGTGATATCCCAGTAGGATGTCATGTATTTTATAAACTTGTCCAAAATTTTTCAAAAAACATCTTAGAATCGAACGGTTATCCGGGTTGATCGGATCGTGATCGATCGAAGTCCACTGTTGTAGGAGTACGCGTTATTGTGACTGATTAATTATTCGCCATTAACCAAAATTGAACTGGGTGCATAGGTCTTCGTTTTAGTAGTGCATAGTTTTAGTAACACCCACACACGCAAAACTAAAACTATGCATGACTAAAACGAAGACCTACTTCAAACATGGAATTCTTCACGCAACCACTTCGGGGAAGCTCCAGTTACGACTATGCCGACAAATGTACGTATTTACGATGAATAAAACGAAGTTTTCATCTATAAATGTGCGATTTCTATTAGGCCAAAAATGCATTTTTTCTCATGATTTTGAAATCCCGCCTGCATCGGAAAAATCATCGGAAAATTAGATGAAAATAATGTCCATCCTCCCGCATCATAGCTCGAAGATAAATGTGTTTTTTTATAAGAATTAAAATCCCCCCATCCGCATTGATATACTAACCATATCGTCATCTTTTCATCATTTTATTTCTCTATGAACGTATCGAGAAGTTTCTTTTTAGTAGTGCATAGTTTTAGTCTAATCTCAACCTTGGGGAATTAGTTATGTAACCATTTCAAAGACCTATGAAACCAATGAAGTGTCTAAGTGTTTCATTATGAATTACTGTTCGTTGGTTTCTACCGCGTTAAAAAAGGGGTGGTGTACGGGGATGGTAGTAGAGGGTAAAGTGGTTGGTCCTGTCTAAAAGAATGTATGGCCCTTAAAAACGTTCCACTCTGACATCGCCCTCCAATTCATTTTGCGAAAATTGAAGCCAGTTTTAAGATTGGGTGTCTGGGGTCAAGTTGTTTATCGCTGTACGTGACACTAGGTGTCCGTTTTCTGCTGTGTATCACTTATGCACTCATCGATTCACCTTAAAATTGTCACCACACCTTGGCGAATAAACTGACGTGGATAGATCTTCGTTAGTCAAGCCCACGCAAGGGAAACTACAACTATGTACATTTGTACGACTAAAATGAAGACATATGCACCAAACGTGGCATCCTCGCTTGGCAGGTTTTAATTGCCGCCCGCCGGAAGTTCATGTCAACACATACCCTTGCCGCAAACCCTCTATTGTTCTTATTACATCGCCCACGATTTCTCGGGTGAAAAAGGTTCCCGCTCAGCGCCTACCAGTCTATATTCTAGCCAATCAGATGCGTTTTTCCTGGCACAACGTTTGCTCTATAAATACCACGCATCTGATATGTAAGTAATAGGGGTAATGGGCTTTCAGGCCAAAGGTCGAACGGTCGAGCTCATAAAAAATGAAAAATAAATTCTTGCACGCTCGAATTTATTTTTCATTTTTTACTTGCCCGCCCTTTCAACCTTTAGCCTGAAAGCCCATTACCCCTATAACTCTTAAAATATTCATATATATGAATAACATATAAATGAATAACTTCTAAAAAGGATAAAATATTAGAATTCAAAAAATATGATTACAAAAATAAAGTACCATTTTTTATATATGGAGATTTTGAATCATTAAATAAAGATTTAACTGATCAAGATAGAAAAGAAATATATTATAAAAGAAAGAAATAAAATTCTAATGAAAATGATTTTTCAGATGAACCACCAAAAACAAATACTATTAAAAAGATTCATCAATCAGCTGCAGCTTTCGGATTATAAATAAAATCTGATTATCCAGAACTAATTAAAAGTGAATATTATGATTATAGAAATGAAAATGTTATCAATCATTTTTGTGACTTATTAATTGAATATGAAATAAAATTTAATGAAAAGTTAAATGAAAATATAGAAATTATAATGACAGAAGAAGATAAAGAAGCATTTGAGTTTGCAGATAAATGTTATTATTGTGAAAAGATATTTAACTATAAAGATAAACAAGTAAGAGACCATGATCATTTGAACGGAAAGTTTAGAGGCGCAGCGCATGAGAATTGTAACTTACAAGCTAAGAAAATTAACTTTGTACCAGTTATATTTCATAATCTATCAGGATATGATGCACATTTATTTATCAAACAGTTATGTCATAAAATAGAAGAAATTAATAATGAAATAGAAAGATTAAATTCAAATAGATCAAAAGATAAAATAACAACATATAAATTTAAAATGTTAGCTAAAACATCTGAGAATTATATATCATTCCAATTCGGGTGTCTAAGATTTATAGATTCATATAGATTTTTAGGTAGTTCATTAGATAACTTATCAAAATCATTAGTTGATGATGAATTAAAAATATTAAAACAACTTTATCCAAATAATGATTTCCAATTAATGAGATATAAAGGAGCGATTCCATATTCTTTCTATAAAAATGATAATGATTTCAATATAACTGAATTATTAAAAGAACAATTCTATGATGAATTAAAAAATGAATATGTTAAAGATGAAGTATATAATAGAACATTGAATATTTGGAATCATTTCAAAATAGAAAATCATGGGCCATTAGTAGATTAATATTTAAAATCAGATGTATTATTATTAACCGATATATTCGAAAGGTTTAGAGATGTAA
The DNA here is from genome assembly GCF_964204645.1 of Tubulanus polymorphus. Classification (NCBI taxonomy): domain Eukaryota; kingdom Metazoa; phylum Nemertea; class Palaeonemertea; order Tubulaniformes; family Tubulanidae; genus Tubulanus; species Tubulanus polymorphus. The sequence goes on from NC_134025.1 coordinate 15,189,006, forward strand.
ACCTAAAATATTTTAATATTGATCCATGTCATTGTTATTCATCACCAGGATTAACATGGGATTGTGGATTAAAATTTACAGATATAAAAATGGATTTGTTAACAAATATAGATCAATTATTATTATTTGAAAAATCTATAAGAGGAGGAGTTTCAGGTGTATTAGGCGATAGATATTTCAATGTAAATGATAATCCTGGATATTAGTTATTATATATAGATGCAAATAATTTGTATGGTTGGGCAATGATGGAACCACAACCTTATGGAGTATTTGAAATAAGTGAAGTTTTACAACATGAAATTAATTATAAATCCTAGATATTGCAGATGATTCAGATACTGGTTACTTCTTTGTTGTAGATTTAGAATATCCTGAACATATTAAATTTAAATCTAGAAATCTAGCATACTGTCCAGAACATAAAACTGTTAAACATGAAGAATTATCAAATTATCAAAAAAGAATTAAACCCGAAAATCATATTCATACAGAAAAGTTAATGGTAACTCAGGAAGATAAATATGATTATGTAGTACATTATAGAATGTTGATGTTTTATTTGAACCAAGGAATGATCCTAAAATAAGTACATAGATATATTTCATTTAGTCAATCAAAGTGGTTAGAAAAATATATAGACTTTAACACCAAACAGAGAACTGATGCTAAAACTGATTTTGAGAAAGATTTCTTCAACCTAATGAATAATGCATTCTATGGTAAGACTTGTGAAAGTATTAGAAATAGAAATGATATTGAGTTAGTTAGTGATGGCAAAAGGATAAGGCATTTAAAATCATATCCTAAAATTTTAGGTAACAGAATATTTGATGAAAATTTAGCTGCAGTTAAAATGAGAAGAACATCTATGAAATTTAATAAACCAATTTATGTTGGAGCATCAGTTTTAGAAATATCAAAGCTATTGATGTATGAATTCTATTATAATGTATTACAACCTCATTTTGGAGAAATACATATATAAATCTTATATTTTGATACCGACAGTTACATATTAAAGATAAAAACTAATAACATAACTGATGATTTAAAAACATTAAAACATCATTTTGATTTCAGTAATTATCCTAAAGATCATGAATTGTTTAGCAATGATAATAAAAAGCGACCCGGGAAGTTTTGAGGATGAATTAGGCGGTGAAGAAATGCTAGAGTTCATAGGTATTAGATCTAAAATGTATTCATATAAAACTAAAGAACATGAAGCTAAACAGTTAAAAGGAATTACCAAAAGTGTAGTAGAAAAGAATATTTATTTCAAAGATTATATCAATTGTATATTCAAAGAAGAAGTTAGAAAACATAAGATGAAATGTTAAACATCTGAAGATCATGAAATGTTTATTGAAGAGATAGAGAAGATAAGTCTAAACCCATTTGATAATAAAAGATATATTTTAGATGATGGAATTCATACAGTTGCTTATGGTTGTAATTTAGATGAATATCTAAAGTTCAAAAGAGAAGAAACAAAAGAGAACGAGACAATGAAAAGAATTCTAACGTGTTAATCAAATTTTAATAAAAATATGTATTATAAATGGAAAGTAAACAAGCAAACAGTGAGAACAACAAATTATTTCTAGATAGAATAAAAGATACTTCAAATGTCAAATCAGTAGATTATAAATTTAAGAAGTTAACAGAATTAACAATCCATAAGAAATATCTAATTACAGATATTGTTACAGTTACTAACAAATATGGAGATAAATTAGTTATACACTTAGAATATGAAGGATTAAAAGGAAATACATATAAATTCAGAACATATTTACCAGATAGATTTCATAGATTATCAAGTGAAGATTTACAAGAATTATGTTCTGGAGATTTCTATTTCGTATACAAAGGTAAGAATGAAAAAGGGCACCATGAAATAGATTTCGAATAAGAAAATATGTAAAATAAATGGTAGAATTAAAAGAATACAGAATATTTGTTGATTCAAGAAGGCTTACTTATTATAAATCACATAATTTACTAGTACAATTAGATAGAGAATTTAAGAATTGTGTAGATTTAAAATTAGTTAACGTAAGTTTATGTAATTCTTTTCATAATATATCGAATAAAAGTCTTGATCATTTAGCTTTTAAAATTCATGTTAGAAATTTGAATAAATGGTTTCATCTTTATCTAAAACCAGGATTATATAATTAAGAAACTTATTCTTCACCCTTTTTACCGCATCATCAATAGTTGTTTCATTGTTATGCTTATTCATCCAATCAAATTTATCATTATTTTCTACTTTATGTTTCATAGAATCTTTATTATCAATATGCTTATCTGTAACTATATTTTCATTATCATCTTTATTAGTGTTTGCTCCTAATATTTCATTTACAGTGTTTGATCCTAATATTTCATTAGCATCAGTTAAATCTAATTCATCTTTATTAGGTGTTGCTAATAAAAAATCTTCATATAATTCTTTACCATTTACTTTTTTATTTGAAACAAACTTTGTGACATATCTAAATGGGTGTTCTATAAATTCTCTTAAACCAACACGTTCTATAACATTAGTAATATGTACCTTTGTATTCATATGTTTATTCCAATTTGATGGAGCGTTTGAAAATTCACCTTTACAATAAGCACAATAATTTCTATTTTCACTAACATTTAATATTATTGCATTATTAGATGTAGAAGGTATTACATTATTAGATGTAGTAGGTATTACTGTAGTAGGTATTACTGTCGTAGGTATTACATTATTATCAATTACATTACTTAAATTATCAACAACACCACTTTTATTATTATCGATTTCTATTAGTTTAGTTTTATAAATTTTGAAAATAGGATCAAATATCAAAGCTATATTACAAGGTATTACATAATATAAACCATCATTATTTTCATGTGTATCGATGTATGGAATATGTTTATATACTTTACCTCCTTCCATTTAATATAAGATTTTTTATTAAAGTTAAAATTTTAATACATAACACTATCTAATTGTGAATTTACAATATTTAATTGCGCGTCAGATATAATATAAATATGCATTTTGAAATTTAGGCTTCCCTTTTTCTTTGTCATGAATAATTGTATTCCATCTTTAGTGTTTTGTAGTTTTTTTCCAGAACCATGTAATGAATTATCCTCTGTTGTTCTAAAATCTAACCATAATGCATATTTATTACCGGTATAATAATCAATTTGATTAATATTACAATTTTCAGATGATTTCACATTTTCATTCATAAAATGTTTTCTAATTTCTGGCCATTGATCAATCATTCTCATTCCTTGACAAAATATTTTATTTGCTATTCCTTCGATAGTTATTTTTACTTTTGTTATTTCAGGATTATAATAATTATCAACATTTATTGCACCATTAGAATATGTTGCAATGGTAAAAAATATCAATATACCTTTAATAGATCTTCTTGGGAAGTTAATATTCTCATTAATTATTTCATCATTTGCATTAATAGTTACAGTTTTAAATTTATCAATATAATCATATAATAATGAAAATCCTTGATTGTATTGAGTTTGAATTATACTTGAAATATTTTCATCAGTTACTGTATCATATTCTAAACATATATTCGATAATTTATAACTCATATCTTTAACAACGCTAGATAATACAATTTCATTTACAGGAGCAAATGTTATTTCGAATGTAACATCTTCTTGAATTGCATATTTATATAAAGGTGCATTGTTATTTATCAATTCAAAGTCTAATGGAATTTTATATTTGCTTCCATAAATCTTTTTTATCAAATTATCTGCGGTGCGAGTTACTATTGCGTCATTAGCTCCTGATCTTAATTTATTTTGGTTTTCTGATTGGATTCCTTGAAATATCATATTATTTCTATTTTCTTTAGTTAACCATAAATCTTTATAATGCATGAATAAATTATAATCATCTAATGAGAAAACTGTTTCTGGACCAATCTTTATTGTTAACTTTTTAATCAAATATCTTCGAACACTATCAACAACATAATTATTATTATTACCGATTACTTTTATATCAGCTGATAAATAAATACTATTTGGAACGTAAAAAGTATTTTGTGTTAATCGATGGATTCTAACATATAAAGTTTCATCCGGATTAATATTAGAAGGGTTATTAGTAATTATATGATGATATCTTTCTGCTTTAATAGCATTAGATATTCTATGATTCTTAGAAGGATTGATATAACTCCCACTCATTTATTTAACAAAAAAATTAATTATTTATTTTTGATCATGTTTACTTGATATTTTTTGATATCATATTTACTAACCCAAAAATAATAGCACTTACAACTGTAATTAAAAATAAAATAATATGTTCAGCAGCAAAGTTAATAATGTTTCCTGCAGATTTCAATATAAAACCAACAATTGATGCAATAACTCCTGGCAATGCTGCAGCAGATTTTTTAGATAGTTCCCATAAATATTTTGCTAATTTCTTTAAACCATCTTTAACTTTATCTTGTATAGAATTATTATCATTCGGGGGTTTATCCGGTTTATTGGGAGTAGGAGTAGATTTTAAAGCATTTGATATTGCTAAACCTATTGTTGTTAATAACATAGTTACAGCTGTTAGAATTGAAAGAATTGTTATTCCTTCTAATTTAAATAATAACTGTATTCTATCTTTCAATGATATTTCAGAATTTGGTTTAATCAACAAATCTTTAAAAATAACTTTTAATCTATTAATATTATAATCATATGATTTTAACAATAATTTAATTTCTTCTTTTTGTAATTCTATGTTATATTCTAAATCATCTTTTTCTTTTTCTAAATATGCATTTCTTTTTTTAAATTCAATTTCTTCAATAACTTTATTATCTCTATCTAATTTTAATTGTTCTATTTCTTTATTTTTATCAGTTAATTCTTTTTCTAAAGTTCTAATTTTAAAATCTCTTATACTTTTATCATGCGCGATTTTATCAGATGCAAGTCTTATACTAATAATTTCTCTAATTGCTTTATCAGAAAATATATCTAAATCTTCTAATTCTTGATCTGTTGCATCAAGTAATCCATTCGGTAAAAGTTTTTCAATTGGAACTTTATTTGATTTAAGTTTACTAGTTTTGGAAGTTTTATTCGTTCAGAAGTTGTTTCTGTTTCTGGATTATCTTTGATTGTTTCAAATAATTCATTAATTCTTTGTTTAAATACTCTTTCATTTTTAATAATTTCTTCTTGTGTTACATCTTCTATTTCATTACCATTTCTTATTATTTTAATTCTAGATAGTAATGAGTCAGACTTAAGCAAAGTTGATTCTGCTAATATTTTGTTTTGTTTTTTATAAGAGATATCAATATAATAATCATCTGTCAAATGATAATAATATTCACCATCTAAAGATTTTAATTCTTGTACTAAAAGTCTGGCGCCTCTATCATTTATATTATATCCAGATTCTTTAAATACATGTTGAAATTCATACATAAATTCGTAATTTTCTAAATTTTCTCTTTCTAAACCTGGGTCTAAATTTTCAGTAGGTATTCTCGATCTAATTCTTCTATCATTTTCTTCTGTTGATGGGACTTTAGAACCACTATCTGCTAAATTAGAATTATATGCTGATTCATCATCATTATCAATATTAGTTTCATTAAAATCAGGTTGTGGTTCATCACTTATACCGGGTTCATCACCAAAAGGATTCAATGGGATATCTTCTCCACCTTCTGCCATTTACATAATAAAAAAATTAAAATTTAAAATATAATATTCCTCCGATTACAATTCCTATACAAGTTATAGCTAATTTAGTATTTTCATGGGATTTATTATCATCATTAGTTTTAATTATATCATGTTGAATATTATCAGTTTTTATATTTTCTGATGTATTATAATCTTTTATTTTAGAATCATTATTTAATTTGATATTATTAGTTTTAGTTTCTGTTGATTGAATGTGTTTTTTATTTTTTACACCTTCCATTAATTTTGGAGCAGTAATAATCTTTTTATTTATATCATTTAATCCAAATGAATTATTTATTGTTGCAGTTTTAATTAGATTATTATAACCAATTATATTTCCCATCTTTAATACTAAATCATTAGAAATAATTAATAGATTAGGGCCTATACAATAATTAAGCCTTACATGAGATTTATCTAAATAATTTTGATATCTTATAATGTTTTCTGGAATCGATCTATTTTTATCATTATGTATGGAATCATCAAATAATACTTTGAATTGTTTTGGTGTATCGAATGATGTATTCAAATTTCCAATTATCGGGGATCTTCTTTCAACTTGCGCACCTAAAATACATATTAAATAAGTTCTAATAGATTGATTTATTCTTTGTACACCTGATTTTGTAAAACCTTCATTATTTTCTAAAATGAAATAAACCCAACCATTATTGTTTTCTTGTTTTAAATTATCATAAAATGTCGGTAATTTATTAAAATTTAATGTTTCTAAATCCCTAGTTTCTATTTTACCATAACCTAATTTATGACTATAGATATTATACAAACTATTAGATGGTATGGGAAGTGCACAATATTCTGCAATCTTTTTAGGGCAAGGAAGTGATCTTATTGTTCCAATTTTTGTTCTTCTAAAATCAGAATTATTTATATCTATATTAAATTCATTACAAATTTTATAAAACTTAGATAAATTAATATTATTATCTAATTCTTTAAAATATCTAGATCCTGGTAAAGCGCACTCTAATTCATTTAATATTATTCTTATTTGAAAGTATGTATGAAATCTAAATAAACTTTGAATTAATTTATATTTAGAATTATTCAAATGATCATTCCAACTAATTCCACAACCTGTTGTTGCACAATAAACAGCAAAATTTAATTGGATCTGCCAATACTTCATATTAGATTTTAATAACCATTGTTTTTCATCTTTCAATTTTTTAAAATTAATTAAATATACATGAAATATATTTTCCATCTTTGCATTAAAATTATTAGTTTCAGTGACATAAATTTCTAAATTAGTTAATGAATCTAAAACTTCATTTCTATATGTAATATCTTCATTAAAATCTATTGCTGGAATATTATATTTCATTGATTTATTATATTGGAAAGCTTTTGGAAAACTATCTACCATTTATATAATTAAAAAATTAATAATTTATTAATTCTTTTAATAATTTATCTTGTTCTTCAACTGTTATATGGCCATTTAAACTTATTATATAATCTAGTGTATTCTTTAATTTATTAATTTCTTTTATATTAGTTTTAATTTTTTCTTTATTACTTTTTATATTTAATTTTGAACTTATACCGGTTAAAACACTTGAACTTAATCCTAATACACCAATTGATATAGCTAAAGGTGTTAATGGACTGAATATTGCTAGAAATGTTATTACAGAACTAATTGTAACCGAACCACTTATAATCAAATAATATATAATTTTACTTTTTAAATATTTTTTCTTTTTAACTTTTAAATCATTTTCAAATTCTAATATTTGTTTTTCTAAATATGTTTTTAATTTAGTTTTATTTATATCATGAGGAATAATATCAATATTATCAACTTTATCATCCATTTATTTAACAAAAAATAATAAATAATTAATTAGTAAACTTATAAGCAACAAATATAACAATAACAGTTCCACCTAAAATCCATATTATTTCATATTTCTTCTGTTCATTACTTGGGGTATAATAATCTGATAATTTAGGTCTGTATAGATGTAATTTTTCTTTATTGGTTACCGCGTTATATAAACTCATTGCATCATCAACTGATTGAAAATCTCTATGTGAAATCTTCTGATCATATAATTCTTTGTTAATATAATCCATATAGTTTTGCCTCTTTTCTCTATATTCTTCTGCTGCTTTTTTGTATTTCTCTAATGCTAAGTTATGTCTTCTTTGTTCTCCTAATGAACTATTTTTATCAATATGCTTAAATAAATAACCGCCACCAGTAAATGCTAAAGCGTTAACAATTGCCGATCCTATAATAGTTATAATTGCAGAAGCCATTTATTTAGTAAAATAATTACGCATTTATATGGGAGGAATATATTTTTGTTTTTCCAAATAATCAATAGTTAAATTAGATAAAGTAACTGCTAATGTTAATTTTAAAATATCATTTATATCAAATCTATCAACATTAACACTTCCCATTTTAAATACTTTTTTTATTACCATTGAATAACCAACAGTTCCAACTGATAGTAATGCGCCATTATATAATCCAGTTATTATCCACTTATTATCACTCATTTATTTATCAAAAAAATTACTATCATCAAAATATTTAGTTAACTTATTTATGATTAATTCAACATTTATTTCATTACTACTTTGATGATTATCATATATTTTGGATAATATGTTTTTGATATCTTCAATAATTCCATCTTCACTTAATTCATAATATTCTAAAGGCGTTTTAATTAAATCAATTACTTTTTCTATATTATAATTTTCTTTATGAATCATTGCATTGTTAAATGATTTACTTTTTATATCAGTAATTACATCATTTAGTTTAATTCTCATTTCTTTACCATGTTTAAAATCAAACCCAAAACATATACTCGGTCCAACAGTTATATTCATTTATATAGTGAAAAAAATTACTCTCTACATCTTATAACTAATTCATAAATTACAGGGAAATTATTTAAATCAATTAAGTATCCATTATGATTTCTAATTTCTAATCTAAAATTATTAAAACGAGGAATGCATGGTTTGAAATCACATTCTGTTAAATTATAATTTATTTGCGTTCCAAATTCTTTAAAATTCTTCAATGGTAAAATGTTTAGTAAACCAGAATTACAAGTTATATCTTTAGTTGCTTCGAATGTTTTTGTAGGATCGATTAAATTGCAATAAATATAAAAGTGTGGGTAAGGTATTAAGTTTGGTGTAGTAGCGTCAATATTTGTAAAAGATCTATCTGGAAGAATTCCTAACAGTTTAGCTATAGGTTTTTTTACCATAAATTTATGTTTTTCACTATTAGACAACCTTATCGTTATTCTATCAGAACTCTCACTTTTTAAAAATCTAATACTAAACCCAGAACTACTACCTAATTTGTGCCAGGCTTTTCTATTAATTTCTTGTGCTAATGTATCTAAATTATATAACCCCGGTTTTAAATATATATAGACCCATTCATTTTTATTTTTATTAAAAATTAAAAAAGCTCTATGTTCAATAGTTTTATCCGATATATTATAAAAAGAATTACATAAACTTATATTAACTAATTTTAAATCTACACAATTCTTAAATTCTCTATCTAATTGTACTAGTAAATTATGAGATTTATAATTTGTAAGTTTCTAGAATCTACAAATATTCTGTATTCTTTTTATTCTACCATTTATTTTACATATTTTCTTATTCGAAATCTATTTCATGGTGCCCTTTTTCATTCTTACCTTTGTATACGAAATAGAAATCACCAGATAATCTATGAAATCTATCCGGTAAATATGTTCTGAATTTATATGTATTTCCTTTTAATCCTTCATATTCTAAGTGTATAACTAATTTATCTCCATAGTTATTAGTAACTGTATCAATATTTGTAATAAGATATTTCTTATGAATTGTTAATTCTGTTAACTTTTTGAATTTATAATCTACAGATTTTACATTTGTAGTATATTTAATTCTATCTAGAAATGATTTGTTTTTCTCACTGTGTGTTTGTTTACTCTCCATTTTAATAACATATTTTTATTAAAATTTGATTAACACGTTAGAATTCTTTTCATTATCTCGTTCTCTTTTGTTTCTTCTCTTATTTTAAGTATTCATCTAAATTACAACCATAAGCAACTGTATGAATTCCATCATCCAGAATATATCTTTTATCATCAAATGGGTTTAGACTTATCTTTTCAATTTCTTCAATAAACATTTCATGATCTTCAGATCTTAAACATCTCATCTTATGTTTTCTAACTTCTTCATTGAATATACAATTGATGTAATCTTTGAAATGAATATTCTTTTCTACTACACTTTTGGTTATTCCTCTTAACTTTTTAGCTTCATGAGTTTTAGTTTTATATGAATACATTTTAGATCTAATACCTATGAACTCTATCATTTCTTCGCCACCTAATTCATCCTTAAACTTCCCTGGAACTTTTTTATTATCATTGCTAAACAATTCATGATTTTTAGGATAATTACTAAAATCAAAATGGTGTTTTAATGTTTTTAAATCATCAGTTATGTTATCAGTTTTTATCTTTAATATGTAAGAATCTGTATCAAAATATAATATTTCTATATGTTTTTCTCCAAAAAGTGGTTGTAATACATTATAATAGAATTCATACATTAGTAATTTTGATAATTCTAAAACTGAAGCGCCAACATAGATTGGTTTATTAAATTTCATTGATGTTCTTCTCATCTTAACTGCGGCTAAATTTTCATCAAATATTCTGTTACCAATGAACTTAGGATATGATTGTAAATGTCTAATTCTTTTACCATTACTGACTAACTCAATATCATTTCTATTTCTAATATTTTCACAAGTCTAACCATAGAATGCATTATTCATTAACTTGAAGAAATCTTTTTCGAAATCAGTTTTAGCTTTAGTTCTCTGTTTGGTGTTAAAATCTATATATTTTTCTAACCACTTAGATTGACTAAATGAAATATATCTATGTACTTTTTTTAGAACCATTCCTTGTTTTAGATAAAACTTTAACATTCTATAATGTACTACATAATTATATTTATCTTCTTGAGTTACCATTAACTTTTCTGTATGAATATGATTTTCGGGTTTAATTCTTTTTTGATAATTTGATAATTCTTCATGAGTTACAGTTTTATGTTCGGGGCAGTATGCTAGATTTCTAGATTTAAATTTAATATGTTCAGGATATTCTAAATCTACAACAAAGAAGTAACCAGTATCTGAATCATCTGCAATATCTAGGATTCTTTTTTTCCAATCAAATGTATCATTATTTTCATTCTGTAAAACTTCAGTTAATTCAAATACTCCATAAGGTTGTGGTTCCATCATTGCCCAACCATACAAATTATTTGCGTCTATATATAATAACTTATATCCGGGGTTATCATTTACATTGAAATATCTATCCCCCAATACACCTGAAACTCCTCCTCTTATAGATTTTTCAAATAATAGTAATTGATCTATATTTGTTAACAAATCCATTTTTATATCTGTAAATTTTAATCCACAATCCCATGTTAATCCTGGTGATGAATAACAATGACAAGGATCAATGTTAAAATATTTTAGGTTAACATCTCTAAACCTTTCGAATATATCGGTTAATAATAATACATCTGATTTTAGATATGAATCTACTAATTGTCCATGATTTTCTATTTTGAAATGATTCCAAATATTCAATGTTCTATTATAGACTTCATCTTTAACATATTCATTTTTTAATTCATCATAGAATTGTTCTTTCAATAATTCAGTTATATTGAAATCATTATGTGATTTATAAAATGAATATGGAATCGCTCCTTTATATCTCATTAATTGAAAATCATCATTATTTGGGTAATGTTGCTTTAATATTTTTAATTCATCATCAACTAATGATTTTGATAAGTTATCTAATGAACTATTTAAAAATCTATATGAATCTATAAATCTTAGGCAACCAAATTGGAATGATGTTTTAGCTTACATTCTAAATTTATAAGTTGGTATTTTATCTTTTGATCTATTTGAATTTAATCTTTCTATTTCATTATTAATTTCTTCTATTTTATGACATAACTGTTTGATAAATAAATGTGCATCATATCCTGATAGATTATGAAATATAACTGGTACAAAGTTAATTTTCTTAGCTTGTAAGTTACAATTCTCATGTGCAGCGCCTCTAAACTTTCCGTTCAAATGATCATGGTCTCTTACTTTTTATCTTTATAATTAAATATCTTTTCACATTAATAACATTTATCTGCAAACGCAAATTCTTCTTTATCTTCTTCTGTCATTATAATTTCTTTATTTGTATTCAATAATTTACTAAATCTTATTTCATATTCAATTAATAAGTCACAAAAATGATTGATAACATTTTCATTTCTATAATCATAATATTCACTATCAATTAGTTCTGGATAATCAGATTTTATATATAACCGGAAAGCAGCAGCTGATTGATGAATCTTTTTAATTGTATTTGTTTTTGGTGGTTCATCTGAAAAAATCATTTTCATTAGAATTTAATTTCTTTCTCTTATAATATATTTCTTTTCTATCTTGATCAGTTAATTCTTTATTTAATGATTCAAAATCTCCTTATATTACAAATGGTACTTTATTTTTGTAATCATATTTTTTGAATTCTAATATTTTATCTTTTTCATTTGGTAAAACTAATTTACAATAATCATGATTATCACATAATTGTTTATGATTTAATAATGTACTTTCATTACTGAATCTATGTAAACATTTTCTACAAAGATATATTTTATGGTGATCATTTTCTGATTTAAAAAATAAATCTATTTGTTTAATCCACATATAATGATTCTCATAATATAATATATCTATAACATCGTTTGAATCATAATCTTTTGATAGGTATAAAGGTTCTAATGTATAATGTTTTATATTGTTACCTTTTGTATTTGGTAATTTGATTAAATCAAATACATTTATCTTTATATTATTATCTCTTTCTATTTTTGGGATGTTTTTAATTCTAACAGGATACTTATCTATCTTATAATTATTTTCAAATGGTTTATAATGAGTTAATCTAAAACTATGTGTAATATCTTCTGTTGGGTGTAAACAACTTATTATAGCCCATAGAAAACATTTATCATCTTCATTTTGTACATTTATTACAGCATTAGTTTTAAATGGTAGTTTAATATAACTCGATGCTTCAATATCTGGTTCTTTATTATATGATACATTATTTTCATCAATTGGTTTTGATTTAGTTAACTTATTATATTTTGTGTTATAAACATGTAAAGTCATAAATATTATCTCATCAAATATTAAACCAGATCCTTCAAAATATTTCTCTTCTATTTTAGTTTTTACTTCATTATAACATTTATCTAATTTATGATCTATATTTTGTTTAGATATAATATGTTGTGAATGAGAATTTATATTATATATTGGTTTATCTTCAGATTTTATGAATTTAACTTTAGAAGATATACTAATTTTAGGATATTCAACATCAGTTATTATTTTTATTATTTCTTTCATATTCTAAATGTTTTTTATTTTCTTCTAATGTTTTTCCTTTATGAAATTTAAACTCAATAGCTGCTGGGCCAATATCACTTTTAAATGCTTCGGTTATCTCTATATCTTTTTTATTATCTAATATATTTTCTTACATCTTCCATGTATGGTGTTTTATTGTTTAATTTATTTTTTATGCTTTTAATTGTCTTCTGTTTCTTATCATTATCTTAATCAAAATAATCTTCACCTAAAATATCATTATTCTTATTTCTAATATGACTTATAGATTTTAAATGTTCTTTATAATATCTTTTATCACTGAATGATTGATTACATGTATCACATTTGTATGTTTCTTTTTCATTCTTTAATTCATCTAATTTAGTTTCTAATATATCATCTTTATATTCTAGTTTCAATTTATTCTCTAAATGTGTTTTAGTTTTATTGTGTCTTGCTTTTTGGGATTTATCTATATTGATATTACATGTTGGGCAGTAGTACTTATTTTAATACTAAATTTTTTATTAGAATTGATTTTAGAAGTTCAATGATTTAAATGTTATTCATTTATATGAATATTTTATGAGTAATAGGGGTAATGGGCTTTCATATCAAAGGTTGAATGGTCGAGTTCATTAAAAACATATATTAAAGGTAATTAAAAACTATAATATATTTTCATAACCGTGTGTATTTCAGTTGAATAATAGAATAATTATTATTATTTGAATATATTTGATTATATGAATTTGTGTATTGTAAATAAATCAATTGGTCGCGGAGCGGAGCGGTAGCGAAGTGGAGCGACCAATTGATTTAATACAATATGCTTTTTAAATTATTGATATCTTAGAATAAATATTTAGTTATAATATAAAATGCACACGGTTATGAAAATATATTATAGTTGTTAATTACTTTTAATGTTTTGTTTTTTAATGAGCTCGACCGTTCGACCTTTGGTATGAAAGCCCATTACCCCTATTACTACCCGAAATGGGTATACTATAGTTGGTTTGCTCATACTTAATTTCCCCAATCGCGGTTGTGTCTCTGATCTAAATAACTTATTCGGCCGATGCTAACAACGGGTCAATGGTTTTTGTTTCTCAATTACTTAATTGCGTAATTTTCATCCTGCATATTCCGTCACATATCATCGAGGGTACTGACCAGATATTTTAGATGGTAGATGCTAACCATGGGTCAATGGTATTTGTTTCTCAATTACTTAATTACGTTCATAGATGATATATTGTATCAAGGGGTCTGGCCAACGACAAAATGCTTGATTATTATAGAGTAAATCCGAATAAAATGAGACAGATATGAAATATTATATACATTGCAAGTTTATTATTTACTCGTTCATCTAAAAAAACATTAATTTTTTTTTTCCAAAAATATTATACATATACACGGGTTATGGCTTTTATTTATACAATCCGGTAGATGACGAATGAGTCGCTACGTATAAAAATTCGTAAAAGATAGAAACTCACTACTTTAGTTAATCCTCTTTTGGTCAGAGCGGTTTTAAATTACTTTAATTATACTTGGGTTATCATTATACCGTATTCAGGTGCTTTCTAACCCCGCTTGTGTCTTTTGCGCAGTACGGGCATCTGTATTCCTGATTCGAGTGACTCGAATCGTACCAGCACGGTCTCATATTAGCCAGTTCGGATATATCTTCTGTAAAATTAATATCTTTCAATTTTTTTCTATTGTTCCAATGTTAGTTTTACGCCGCATCTAGTCGGATTTACGTCGAAAAGCTCATCGTATTTTCGGATATCTACGTAATACGGTGATCGTGACTAGATCCATATATCTTGATAAAGTTCGAACGTAACATTTCGGCTACTATTTTAGTGCTCCAATAACAGACATCTTGGAAATGATTTGTCCTAAAACTACCCCCTTATTTATGGGTCTAAGTCAGACGACTAATTAGTTGATTAATTCTCATAGTCTAACAGTTTACTCAAAGTATTTGAGGATTCTATCACATATAATTAACGGTGTTTTTGATACTCGGGTCTAATATCACCCAGCATATAGGACCATCTGTTCGGTTTTTTCTAAACAATTTAATTACCTCAGTGCTATGAGCACTAAAAATGTTCGAATTATTGCTAGTGTAATTGGTTTGAAACCTCACACATAATTTCCCATCTCGGACGTGTCTCCGATCTAAATCACTTAATTGCCTTCGTCTTCCACATATAATTAATGGTGTTTGGATACTATCGATCCATCTGCTACTAGTCTAGGTAATTGGTTTTGCTCACACCTATTTTCCCCAATCGTGGTCATGTATTGATCTAAATCAATTAATTGCCTTCTTTGTCGGTATATGGTATCATGGGTCTGGATAGCAACGAAATGCTAGATTAACGTATTGTTAAATCAGAATGAGTCAAAAATGAAATCTTTTATTCAATAAATGTTTTATTTAGTCCTAAAAAACATAAATATTTTTATAAATATTATAGATAAACATAGGCCATATACCTATACACGAAAAAACCATAAATCTCATAAAAGATAGAAACTCACTACTTTAGTTAATCCTCATTGGTTAGAGCGGATCTTAATGAAGTCCTGGATTAGTTATTTCGGATACTTATTTCTATCTGAGAGTTTAACGCAAACTAACGTATATAAATTGATGTTTTTTACACATTTTGTTAATCGGTTATGATATAAATATTATTTAATTAATATCTGTGAAATTATACTTGGGTGATCATTACACCGTATTCAGGCGTTTTTCTAACACCGCTGGTGTCTTTAGCGCAATAGGCGCACCTATATTCTTGATTCGAGTGACTCGAGTCATACCAACACGGTTTCATATTGGTTAGTTCGGGTATATCTTCGTTAAAATTAATGTCTTTCAACTTTTTCCATAGTTCCAATGTTAGTTTTACACCGCATCTAGTCGGAGTTACGTCGAAAAGCTCATCGTGTAGATCATATTTTCGGATATCTACGTAAATACGATGATCGTGACTAGATCTATAGATTTTGATAAAGTTCGAACGACCAACGGTCATCACGCCTACGTAATCGATATCTTCTTTAACGCGCGCAATTTCGTGTTCGATATCGGCTTTACAATAATCTATATGTACCCACTCTTGGAGATCTAGCGAAATACCGTTCTTTGTGGGATACAGTTGTTTTCTACGCTCGCAACACTCATAAGATCGTAAATCTATACGTTTTAACCCCTGCCACGTTTTCGCACTCACGTACACAAGCGATCCTAGATAATGAGGCTCGGGGTCATTGTTCCAGGTATTCCGTTGAACTTTCGACGGAACAGCGTTGTCATTAACGATTGAACCTATAAAACAATAAAAAATATTCTATATCAGTATACGTATGACTTAATATTTGACGGTTTCGAATACCGGAATAGTTATAAAAACTTACTAAAGTCGAGTTTGAGCGAGGGGTGTTTTCTTTTCCTAGATTGAAGAGAGGACTTTGCTCGAATCGGTGTGCTTGACATTTCTAAGGTAGTTTGTCCACTAGTCGAATCCATCTGGGCGATACAGGTCGATGTTGACGGTTCAAAGTTTCTGAGCAGAATGATTAGTTTATGGATTTACATGACGTTTTTATTGTCAGAAAATGACTTGCCCGAACACGATTTACGGTTTCACTTGTTGTTGCGAAATATATTTCGCCCAAACTCGTTCATGATTTCACAATAGCCGTTAAAAGACGCCATCTTGGAAATATTCCCCCACTCCCCCTCCTCTCACGCACACACACACACACACACACGCACACGTTCGCGCTTACGCGCGCACGTGTATAGAAATACGTAATATTGAGTCCGATTTAACCGAATGCTTCCGTACGGATATTAATGTAACAGAGTGAAAATATAGTTACCTATTTATTTATTTATTCTATTTATTGCGTATTTATTGTTAATAAATGTTTTTTTAATTGTTGACATTAATTTGTTTTACATTTGTTTTTTGAATTTTTGGTTTACTTCGTTTCACCCGTACTCGGGATTCCTTGGAAAAGCGCCATCTAGGATTTACTCCTCCCCCTCCTCTCACACACACGCATAGGATGTCGTACCCAATAAATAAATTTGGATTTGGTCTCAATAAATAAAATTGGATTTAACATCATCAATAAATTGATTTGGATTTGTTGTCAATTTATTGATTTGGATTTAGCGGAAAAATTTTGAATTTTCCCGCCAAAAATTTGAAATTTGAATTTTAACCGCCACTTCCGGTCGCCATCTTGGATTACGTCACTTCCGGTAACCATCTTGGATTACGTCACTTCCGGTCGCCATCTTGGATTACGTCACTTCCGGTATGACGTCATCCCCCCTCCCCCTCCTCCCCTCACTCCACTGTGGTACCATAGTGACATACCCTAACTACTGTCGATTAACTACAAAAACCTTACTACAACAAGATCGAGTCAATGACAAACATTAACTGCTAACGGTTGCAATTATGGGTCATTTTCAACTGTTTAATATATACAATACAATAGGTGGATCCTCTTCAGGTATGGTGCTGGAAAATGTCGCAGATTCAAGCGAACATTATCAATCACGGTGACAGTTTCATATCAGTAACAGAATCGTATTCAAGGTCAGACAAGGACAACATCTGCCTATAATTCAAAGTCCATAAAACTTCGGTCGTGTGTATACAATTTCACCATCTCAATGCTGCTGCGCCTGATCTATACATAGTTTAACTTAAATATATTATCAAGGCACACTGGAGCCATCTTGATAGGCTACAAAATTAGATTTATTACATACAAAATGCCTGACCCATCTTATGATTTTCCCACCATTTTGGATGAACAACAACAACAAAAAAGTCTCAGCCAATCACTGAGCTTGAATTCTCACCCTCGCATGCCTGTGAAGGAAAGTAATCCCAGAAGGTGGCAGCACCATACGGGAAACAATTTAAGACAAAATTACTTAATTTACAAAATTAAAACAATGAAATACAATTGGTAACACTTGTTTCTGGTGGCTGTCTGTGACTTATGTTTTCTTTATATAAGCGTGAACGTCGAAGGGGTAAGACAGAAGCCCAGAAAAAACTTCGAGTCCTTTCGAAAATGATAATTTTGGACAAAAGCAAGTGTTCAAAATTGCCTGTTGAAGTTTGGTGCCGTGATAAAGGTGGACTTTACAAATTCAAGCCAGAATTCATGGATATGGTAAAATCAATTGATACCGAAATCATGAATTGTGTAAATGTAACCGAATTGCAAAAACATAAAAAAAGAATTATCAGGGTAAGTAAACAATGTTTTAAAATATTTTTTATTGCCCTTAAAACAAAAAATACACATCAAAATAAATTAAATGTTCATATTTTTCAGCTTACAACAGACAAAATTCTGCCAAACAAGGATCTTGAAGCAGTTTTTGTCGGACTTGTCACACAAAGTGTTGGATCAGAGGTGGCAGATGAACTGAGACTGAACATAGTTTCTGTTTGGACGGACTTTTTGCGTAAATACACTCATGCGCGCATAAATGGAATCATAAAGGGAATATACGTGAAAAAAGTAGAAAAATCTGGTAAACGCCTGAAAGGAGGATCAAGCTTAAGAGAAACGCTTTATAATCTTGGAAAGACAAGAAACCCTAAACATTCTAAATCAACTCCTTCAACTTCTAAAAAACAATCTGTTCGTAAAGGAAATAAACGGTGACATGGTTATTAATTGAATAATAATACGATTCTTCATTTGATGTATATAAAGGTAACTAAGAAATTGGACAATACATGAACGTATATGTTTATATATAATTTATTTTTAGTTTGTTAATTATTTTTTTATCATGAGTGGAACGTCCTGGGTATAAAGCGGTGTATCTCTGTAATAATTTCTCTTCTTTTTCTTCTGATGGCCATGGACCTCTCTTTTTAACATAACAGTTCACCTTGCCTGTGGATAGTTCAATGACGTTAGTTTTCCACCCACGCAGTGTTTAAACTGCGAGAAGAGAGTTTCTACTGCACTGCCATTCACTGTGAGTGGGGTAATACAATATCCAGGAAATTCAGTGAGATAGTCTTTACAAAATCCAATGAACCCAAACACCATAACACGAAGTAGATCATATGTCTGAAAATATAAATAGTGTCTCCATTTCTTATAGATGCTCATTTAAAAAGATAGCCATAGGTGCTATTTCGTTGATATGTTATCTTAGTTTACCTGCCAACTAATAAATTTCTTTTGGGATGGAGAAATCATCTGGAATTCGTCAGCAACTGAAAATAAGATAGGAACCCAAATTTGAATTAGTTAATTTCTCTATGAATTATTTCGTCTGGCAAATTTATTTTAGACACATGCAAAATAATTTGTTATATCGGTGTATTCACTCACATTCATGGTGTAGATATTCACACCAGTCCCTGACGTATTTATATCCTTCTGAGATGTTCAATATGATTGGGCTTTCCATGTCATGAATCTGGCTATTTCTTGTCATGTCATTTGGTTTTCTACTTTTCAGAAGTCCTTCTTCAAAAAGTTGGCTGCAAGCCACCAGGAAACTTCGGGTTGCCATAACATGTTCTGATTCCAATGGGATAGGAGAATTGTCGGGATTCGCGTAACTGTAGAGTTCGACAAGCACTTGCGGTTGCTATAAATAAATACAGTTCGTGAAGACTAGGTTCTGACAGTTATCTCTTAATTAAGTTTGAATTAATGTTTTTTATACCTGCATGATTTTTGCTGGTTTAACATTTAGCTTAGTCCAGGAATCTCGTTCTATATAAGATTTGATCAATCCTGGTACCATCCGAATATGATTATCATCTCTTCTTTGAGTTTCACGATTCCACATACTTTTTATTTCATCCCATCCGAATTCAACTCCATTCATGAAGTTTTTCGTTCCACCTGTTTGACTTGCCCACAACTGATTAATTTGATTTTTAAGCTGTAAAAAGAAACATATCAATAAAGATGAGATCCTTCAATTATACTGTAAAATACCATATTTCAACTTGGATAGAAGTGTTAGCTTACTTGATGTGATGGACAGATGACAAAGTAAATTTTCTTTTCTGGTTCGTGGGGGTTCATCATCCAAGGTTCAACTTTATGCCGATCTTCCTGGGCATCCATTAGACCAAAGGCACCGTGCGGATAACCACTGAGTGTTTTTATCATCGATAGGTTGATGCTGGCTCCATCAGTCACCACCACCCTTGTCTGCAAAGAAATTTGAAAATTAAAGATATCTGAAGATGCTAATCAATGGGTTTCATCAAAAATTATGAATTTTTGGTTTCATTTGCAATCAACTTAAAAACTTACCATGAATCCATACTCATAAAAGATTCTAAAGACATCATACAGACAAGCTGTCGTAAAAGCTGCATCCATTGTTGTGTGACAATTAAAATAAGGTCCAATAATATCGAAATCACTGCTTAAGTCCCTCCACAAAAACTGCAACTCATATCCAGCCGTCTCTGGTGTACATTCTCCGGATAATTCTTTGAAAATATCTTTCAAAGAAGACATTTCTGTGGCGTCCATAGCGAGCCCGTTGAGTTGTTTATTTTTACTATTCCACGCTACTTTACCGATAACTTTTACTTCATCGAGTATCAAAACTCCAGTTGAGGTTGGTGATTTTTTGCCTTTCGATGTACACTCATTTTTCCACAAATTATAACGGTTTAA